>NW_026562535.1:277500-375000 GCF_027474105.1 Poeciliopsis prolifica
GAATTAGAGTAATAAGGTTGATGCTAGCATGTGTTAAGAATTAAAAAGAGGAATAACTTGATTTAGCTCGTTAATTTATTCCTCTTGTCCTGGATTCCTGTGTTTCAATATATGTGCAGGAGAAAGAGCAATCATACGACGTCAGACTTCAGATATCCAGAGTTTTATCCAGAGAAATCAATGCAAGAAGAATATTACAATAAGCATCTCACCTAGATCATCAAAAGTCCAAGACATGACGAAACAGAAACAATTAACTGAGTAAAAACAGAAACAGAAACAAACAAAAGATGCATCTTCTGGGAAACTCTCACTCAGCACAAAGAGATTTGAACTTCTGCTGTAAAACAAACCATTTTATAAGAATGTGTATTCTCTTCATTTAAATATATGCATTAGGAGGTGTGTTTTCCTCAGTGGGGTCTGTCTTAGTATTAATTTTATTACCTCCTGCTAAAGAACCCAAAGGCAGATATATGGATCGTCCAACTGGGTCTCTGCCGTACCAGGCGTCTCCCTGCAACTCTCCCTGAGCTAAATTACTTCCTCTGTCTGTTTTAGTTTTCTGCCTCAAATGATTCAACAAGAACGTAGTTTGTATTTTTAACCAAGCTTGCACAAAATGTAATGCTAAATAATGACGATAAGTTTGGATCTAAGAAGTAACTAATTCAAAACATGCTTAAAGAAATATATTTAATTCTAATATAGATAAAATTATTTATAAAAAGTTTTAAGATCCTAGTGAACTTTTGAACCACACTAAGGAATTTGTTAATTGTCTGGCAGACAGACTCCCTGTCTAAAGAGAGTTAAGGAAGTCTCAGTCTGTCTTTCTTTAAGATCCTCCCTATAGGATTTATATAAGTTCAGAGTGATCAGTTGTTTTAGTTTGGATCTTTATCTAAGTTTGTCTTAATGTAAAGGTTAGCCTGTGTGCTATTGTGCTCATTTAAAATTCTATTTCAACACATGTTAGCATTAGAACGTTGATATTAGCATCATTTATGCTAATATCAAGATGATATCAACGGGTCGTATCATGTTGGCATTTATATTAGCATGTTAGCTTTAGAGCGTTGCTATTAGCTTGAGTCCTCTTGCTTCCTCGTCCTCAGAGGATGGAAGTTCTCCATGGCAACGCAGGTGGCGCTGCAGAACTCCGGCTCTTACTCCATCGGTCAGTTCCAGTCCCGCATGATCAGGTGAGCGGCAGGCCGGCACTTGATTGGCTGCGTGTTCGTAGCGGCATGTTAATACATTTTCTGAACCAGGTGGACCAAGCTGCGCATCAACATGGTTCCCGCCACCATCCTGGAGCCTGTCTCTGAGTGCTTCCTGGCCAGCCTCATCATCGGCTGGGCCGCACATCACGTCTTCAGGTACGGCCGATCGCAGGGCGGGGCGGGGCGGGGCGGGGCGGGGCTTCGAGCTGAGGCAGGAGACTCTCTTTTCTGATTGGTCTGTTTGCTGCAGGTGGGACATGATGGTCTTCTTCATGTGTCACTGCCTCGCCTGGTTCATCGCCGACTACGTCCAGCTGACGGGAGTCCAGGTGAGTCAAAGGTCAAAGGGTGTGAGTGTTGGCGTTGTGATGGGCTAGCTGACCGATGACCTCACCTGCAGGGCGGCGCCCTGAGCTTCTCCAAGCTGGACTTCGCTGTGGCGTGGTTCATCAGGGAGTCCATGTCGGTGCAGATCTTCCTGTCGGCGCTGTGGGACCCCACCATCAGCTGGAGAACGGGTCGGTACCGGCTCCGCTGCGGTGGCACCGCCGAGGAGATCCTGGATGTGTAGTTACCATGGTTACCAGCCGCCCGCCTGGCAGAGGCGGCAGAGACTGTTGGATTTTTATGAGGCAGTCTGTGTGCGTTTTTTAACTATTTATGTTGGTGCTAAAAATAAAACCAGTCAATCACAGCGCAGCACCGAAGAATAACACGCCTGAGCTCTGATCAGCCAATCAGGACAGAGTACCAGCCACTCTGACTTCTCATTGGTCCCCACTGCTTTTTTTTAAACTTCCAGGACATCAGAGCAGAGACTTTTACTTTGAAATCCACAGGAAATCTGATACACCTCCGATCAACTGATGTGACTTTAAGCGCCTCTGCTGGTCCTGTCACATATGGGTCTGAAAAAAATTCAACAGGGGTCAGAGTAGTCGACCAATCAGAGACCAGCAGCTCTGTAATTAAATGATTCCTTTATTATGAAGGTCCAAACGTTTCATCACAACTGGACCAAAACAAGAAAAGGCGACACATTTCTCTGCAGCTGCAGTCCGTCACGCTGTGTGTGTGTGTGTGTGTGTGTGTGTGTGTGTGTGTGTGTGTGTGTGTGTGTGTGTGTGTGTGTGTGTGTGTGTGCGCTCAGCCTCGGGTGTTCAGTGATGACATCATCGGCTGTCGGATGAACCCCGTCTGAATGGTTGAGTCTTTTTTGTATATTTTGTTTTTCTGTTACAAACCTGCTGGAAATGGACCAATCACGGACCAGGACAATAACCCGCTTCCTGTCAGCGGTCACGCCGTGATTGGCCGATGGGAGAGGTTGTGGGCGGGACTTTAACAGATGCACGGCAGCCATTGGTTGTAAGGTTTATTTATTTATTCATGCTCCAAATTCCTGTCACACCTTCAGAATAAATAAAGATTTAACAAACTTTATGTGTTGGGAGTCCAGACTGACCCCCCCTCCCATCATGCAACAAGGCCCCGCCCACAATGACGTTACATTCATCACACATTCACAAAGTTTCAAAATAAAAGCCCACCAGGCTCAGACAAATTAAATGGTAACGAAATTACAAATTAAATAATTAAATTCAGGAGGCCACAAAATTATTTTCATGTATGTTTATATTTTTTATAAATGATTTTTATCCATGACAGAACATCAGTTTTTATTTGTATTAAAACTGAACTTGATTCAGATCCAGATGGCGAAATGGATTATGATAATCCAGATTATTTAGATCATATCACAGCAAATAGTGATAAAACGTGTTTTGCCTGGATGTAGTCATATTTCTGCTTATTTCCTGGTTTATGAGATCATTAAAGCAGATTTTTTATTAGTGGACTTCCTGTTTCTCTATCTTTAACAGCTTTTAGTGTTTTTCTTTCAGCAGGAAATAAATCTGAGATTAAGAAATAATTGGAACGTTATTCGTCAGGTTCTGGTCTCACCAGGCCTGACCAGAACCTGATAAGAAGTGATGTCATAGTGGGAACAGGTCGCCTCAATGTAAAGGCACAGAAACGTTGGCTTGGTTTAACCCCTCCAGACATGGAGGCGGTGCTGACCTTTGACCCCTGAGCTGGCCAGATGGATTGTTGCTCAGTTTTCAACATGTAAACACACACAAACACACACACACACACACACACGGGCGGGGCTTCAACAGCATCACGTTTTACAGTATAAATAGAGCCGACATTAAAAACCTCCCAAAACAGCAGAAACACACCAGACAGTCACACAGAGCGCCCCCTGCAGGCCGTAAGAAATCTGAAAAATAAGGCACAAAAGACGGAGAGCCCGAAGATCCACAGCAGGAATAATAACAAAATGATGATGATGATGGTCAGACAACAGGGGGAGGATGACGAAGAGTTCAAACAAAACTGTTTCAGTTCAAAAGTTTCAGCAGGAACCAAAACATCTGCACACGTTTCCGGTTCTCCTGGGCCTGACTCCGTTACCCACAATGCTCTGCTGCCGCCGCTCAGGAATGTGCTCAGGAACATCCGTAACCATGGCGACGAGGCCCAGCCCGGCCGCCGGTCCGCCCCCCTCGGCTCGGGAGGCCCTGCCGTCCGATTGGCCGCTGGGCGGCAGGGGCGGGGTCAGATGGTGGACTTGGAGAAGGAGACGCGGAGGTGCTGGTTGTGGTCCAGCTGCTGGTCGTGAAGGGCGATCAGCGCCTCCACCGCCTCCTCCACCGACGCCAGCTGCAAGAGCGCCATCTTCCTGTCTTTCCTGGAGATCACAGGAAGTGACATCACCGCTCATGGACAAGACACAGGAAGACATGGAACTGTACGTACTGGAAGAACTTGAAGGCCTTGACAGCAAAACCTCTGGAGGAGAACAGGTCCTTCAGCGCGTCTTCGGCCACCGACGACCTGGACACACACAGGAAGACGGTCCTCACAAAGCAGCAAAAACACACAAACACACACAGCAACAGGCAGCCAGTGGGCGGGCCCCAGCAGGCAGCCAGTGGGCGGGGCCCCAGCAGGCAGCCAGTGGGCGGGGCCCCAGCAGGCAGCTAGTGGGCGGGGCCCCAGCAGGCAGCCAGTGGGCGGGGCCCAGCAGGCAGCCAGTGGGCGGGGCCCCAGCAGGCAGCTAGTGGGCGGGGCCCCAGCAGGCAGCCAGTGGGCGGGGCCCCAGCAGGCAGCCAGTGGGCGGGGCCCCAGCAGGCTAGTGGGCGGGCAGGGGGCCCCAGCAGGCAGCCAGTGGGCGGGGCCCCAGCAGGCAGCTAGTGGGCGGGGCCCCAGCAGGCAGCCAGTGGGCGGGGCCCCAGCAGGCAGCCAGTGGGCGGGGCCCCAGCAGGCAGCCAGTGGGCGGGGCCCCAGCAGGCAGCCAGTGGGCGGGGCCCCAGCAGGCAGCCAGTGGGCGGGGCCCCAGCAGGCAGCTAGTGGGCGGGGCCCAGCAGGCAGCCAGTGGGCGGGGCCCCAGCAGGCAGCTAGTGGGCGGGGCCCCAGCAAGCAGCTAGTGGGCGGGGCCCCAGCGGGCAGCCAGTGGGCGGGGCCCCAGCAGGCAGCTAGTGGGCGGGGCCCCAGCAGGCAGCCAGTGGGCGGGGCCCCAGCAGGCAGCTAGTGGGCGGGCCCCAGCAGGCAGCGGGGCCAGCAGGCAGCCAGTGGGCGGGGCCCCAGCAGGCAGCCAGTGGGCGGGGCCCCAGCAGGCAGCCAGTGGGCGGGGCCCCAGCAGGCAGCCAGTGGGCGGGGCCCCAGCAGGCAGCCAGTGGGCGGGGCCCCAGCAGGCAGCCAGTGGGCGGGGCCCCAGCAGGCAGCCAGTGGGCGGGGCCCCAGCAGGCAGCCAGTGGGCGGGGCCCCAGCAGGCAGCCAGTGGGCGGGGCCCCAGCAGGCAGCCAGTGGGGGGGGGCCCCAGCAGGCAGCCAGTGGGCGGGGCCCCAGCAGGCAGCCAGTGGGCGGGGCCCCAGCAGGCAGCTAGTGGGCGGGGCCCAGCAGGCAGCCAGTGGGCGGGCCCCAGCAGGCAGCCAGTGGGCGGGGCCCCAGCAGGCAGCCAGTGGGCGGGGCCCCAGCAGGCAGCTAGTGGGCGGGGCCCCAGCAGGCAGCCAGTGGGCGGGGCCCCAGCAGGCAGCCAGTGGGCGGGGCCCCAGCAGGCAGCCAGTGGGCGGGGCCCCAGCAGGCAGCCAGTGGGCGGGGCCCCAGCAGGCAGCCAGTGGGCGGGGCCCCAGCAGGCAGCTAGTGGGCGGGGGCCCCAGCAGGCAGCCAGTGGGCGGGGCCCCAGCAGGCAGCCAGTGGGCGGGGCCCAGCAGGCAGCCAGTGGGCGGGGCCCCAGCAGGCAGCCAGTGGGCGGGGCCCCAGCAGGCAGCTAGTGGGCGGGGCCCCAGCAAACAGCTAGTGGGCGGGGCCCCAGCAGGCAGCCAGGGCGGGGCCCCAGCAGGCAGCTAGTGGGCGGGGCCCCAGCAGGCAGCAGTGGGCGGGGCCCCAGCAGGCAGCTAGTGGGCGGGGCCCAGCAAGCAGCTAGTGGGGGGGCCCCAGCGGGCAGCCAGTGGGCGGGGCCCAGCAGGCAGCTAGTGGGCGGGGCCCCAGCAGGCAGCCAGTGGGCGGGGCCCCAGCAGGCAGCTAGTGGGCGGGGCCCAGCAGGCAGCCAGTGGGCGGGGCCCCAGCAGGCAGCCAGTGGGCGGGCCCCAGCAGGCAGCCAGTGGGCGGGGCCCCAGCAGGCAGCCAGTGGGCGGGGCCCCAGCAGGCAGCCAGTGGGCGGGGCCCCAGCAGGCAGCCAGTGGGCGGGGCCCCAGCAGGCAGCCAGTGGGCGGGGCCCCAGCAGGCAGCCAGTGGGCGGGGCCCCAGCAGGCAGCTAGTGGCCGGGGCCCCAGCAAACAGCTAGTGGGCGGGGCCCCAGCAGGCAGCCAGTGGGCGGGGCCCCAGCAAGCAGCTAGTGGGCGGGGCCCCAGCAGCTAGTGGGCGGGGCCCAGCAGCAGCAGTGGGCGGGGCCCCAGCAGGCAGCCAGTGGGGGGGGCCCCATCAGGCAGCCAGTGGGCGGGGCCCCCAGCAGGCAGCCAGTGGGCGGGGCCCCATCAGGCAGCTAGTGGGCGGGCCCCAGCAGGCAGCCAGTGGGCGGGGCCCCATCAGGCAGCCAGTGGGCGGGGCCCCATCAGGCAGCTAGTGGGCGGGGCCCCAGCAGGCAGCCATGGGCGGGGCCCCAGCAGGCAGCCAGTGGGCGGGGCCCCAGCAGGCAGCTAGTGGGCGGGGCCCCAGCAGGCAGCTAGTGGGCGGGGCCCCAGCAGGCAGCTAGTGGGCGGGGCCCCAGCAGGCAGCTAGTGGGCGGGGCCCCAGCAGGCAGCTAGTGGGCGGGGCCCCAGCAGGCAGCCAGTGGGCGGGGCCCCATCAGGCAGCCAGTGGGCGGGGCCCCATCAGGCAGCTAGTGGGCGGGGCCCCATCAGGCAGCCAGTGGGCGGGGCCCCAGCAGGCAGCTAGTGGGCGGGGCCCCAGCAGGCAGCCAGTGGGCGGGGCCCCATCAGGCAGCCAGTGGGCGGGGCCCCATCAGGCAGCCAGTGGGCGGGGCCCCATCAGGCAGCTAGTGGGCGGGGCCTTACGGGATGTTGGACAGGTGCAGCGTTGCTGAAGGAGGAAAGATGTTGTTGAAGTTCTTGGAGCCGGGCTTCTTGAAGCGGTGGAGGGCGGAGCCTGAGAAGTCCTGCGTCAGCGTCTGCTCCTCTGGCCCGCCCCCCGCGCGGCAGCTGCACCATGGGGTGCCTGGACAGGGTCACCCGGATCACGTTTCCATGGAGACGCTGGCCGTTCAGGTGGCTCATCGCTGCAGAGAGAAAAACCTGAATATCATTCAGAAATATTTTATTTCATTTTATTTTTTCAAAATTAATATAATAAACTTTACAAAATACATTTAGGACACATAGAGAGGAAAATTATTCCCCAAATTTTAATATTTCTGTTCTCGTCGGAATAAATCCAGAAATCGTCCATCCAGAGACAAACTCAATGAAACCGGCACAACCAGGACGCGCTTATTAAAACACGACTGAATTTTAGGGACAATAAATAAATTTGATCAGAGCTGATTCTGACCGAGCTGCGCCTGCGTGGCGTCGCTCATCTGGACCAGCGCGTTCTCCTTCTTGTTGAACAGGATCTTGACTCGCTGGACGTCGCCATAAACTCCTGAAACACACAGATCGCAGGTCAGGCTCCCCCTGCTGGGCGAAGCCGGGATGACGGCAGCCAGTCTCACCAAACAGGATGAAGAGGCAGTGGGGGGAAACTCTGTGGACACAAAAACATGTAGGTCAGAGCGCTGCGCTCTCATTGGTCACCTACTGCATCCCCGTGTGACCTCTCACCTCTGGGTCCAGGTTAGACACTAGCAGCACTGAGTGGCCCGCAGGGGGCGCCACCTGCATCGCCATGCGAGGAGGGGACATCAGCGAGCCGGGGACCGCCGTCATTGGGAGACCTGGGGACGAGCGCACAGGTGAGACAGTAACCAGTTGGCGCCCCCTGGTGGGGCAGGTCAAACATTTAGAATTAAATATTCTTTATTTTAATTACTTTCACATCAGACATTAGTGAAGAAATTTCACCCAGTGATTATGAAATTCAAATTAGAAAGTCATCCTGATTTACTTAAAATATAAACAGTTTGGACTTCAGTGACATCTAGTGGCTCTGAGAACAAACTGCAGCGAAGTGCTTGAATAGCCTCAGTGATGATTGCAGGTGATCGATGCCCCGCCCACCTGCAGGTCATGTGACTCACCCGTGTGCTGGTGGAAGGAGGGCGGGAACGCTGCGGCTCCATATGGTGGCAGAGCTACACCTGAAACACACAGGTGGAGCGGAAGCCCCGCCCACAGACAGTCAGCGAGAGTGGACGCCTGCTGGCCGGGCAGGGAAGTGCGGCAGGCTCCACCCACCCAAAGGCGGCGGCGGTGGCGGCGCCGGCCGGGTCCAGCTCTCCGCTCGGCAGGTCGGCTCTGGTGAAGTCGCGGCTCTTGTCGTTGTTGTACTTGACGTTGAGCGCGCTCAGTTTGGAGAAGTCGATGCGCAGCGTGCAGCAGCCGTTGTAGATGTTCTGGCCGTCCAGAGACTGAAACACAGCAGCGATTGGTGGGCGGCGCCCCCTGCAGGCCGCCCACTACATGCGTCAGTGTGACTGCGACTCACCGCCTTGGCGTGCTGAGCGTGGACGGCGTCGCTGAACTGCAGCAGAGCCTGGAACTGGTTGTTCCTGGTGAAAGTGATGATCTTCAGGACGGAGCCGAACTTACTGAAGATCTGATCCCGACACAAAACCAAACAAATAAAAACATCAATAAACAAAGAGAAGAAACCAGTCACACGGTGCGGCTGCAGCGCTGCTGCGGCCCGCCGACCTGCTGCAGGACCTCCAGGGTCACCGGGTAGAACAGGTTCTCCACGATGATCCTCAGAACGCGCTCGGCGCCGGGATTAAGCCCCGCCCTCTGACGACCCATGTTCCCAGAATGCACTGCTGCCGTGCTGATGGCCTGCAGCGCCCTCTGCTGGTATGAAGACAGATCACTATCTGAGGCTCCGCCCACTCTGTTGTTGCTCACAGTAAAGTGGGCGGGGCCTCTTCACCTGATTGGTCAGATTGTCTGTTTTCAGCTCTCTGTGGGTGGAGTACTGAATGAAGACTGGCTGGTTCCTGATGGTGGGTGGGGCTGAGGCGTAGTAGTTCACCATGGTAACGGCTGCTTCCTCTGACGCCATCTCAAGAAACGCCTGAAAAAAAACACATTTATCATTTATAGAAAATTATTAGTTATAATCCTTCAGTGTAAATAAGACGAATCAACTGGATCCAGTTACCTGGTTTTGGTTCTAGTGGGTCCAGTTACCTGGTTTTGGTTCTATGGGTCCAGTTACCTGGTTTTGGTTCTAGTGGGTCCAGTTACCTGGTTTTGGTTCTAGTGGGTCCAGTTACCTGGTTTTGGTTCTATGGGTCCAGTTACCTGGTTTTGGTTCTAGTGGGTCCAGTTACCTGGTTTTGGTTCTATGGGTCCAGTACCTGGTTTTGGTTCTAGTGGGTCCAGTTACCTGGTTTGGTTCTATGGGTCCAGTTACCTGGTTTTGGTTCTAGTGGGTCCAGTTACTGGTTTTGGTTCTAGTGGGTCCAGTTACCTGGTTTTGGTTCTATGGGTCCAGTTACCTGGTTTTGGTTCTAGTGGGTCCAGTTACCTGGTTTTGGTTCTAGTGGTCCAGTTACCTGGTTTTGGTTCTAGTGGGTCCAGTTACCTGGTTTTGGTTCTAGTGGGTCCAGTTACCTGGTTTTGGTTTCTATGGGTCCAGTTACCTGGTTTTGGTTCTATGGGTCCAGTTACCTGGTTTTGGTTCTAGTGGGTCCAGTTACCTGGTTTTGGTTCTATGGGTCCAGTTACCTGGTTTGGTTCTAGTGGGTCCAGTTACCTGGTTTTGGTTCTAGTGGGTCCAGTTACCTGGTTTTGGTTCTATGGGTCCAGTTACCTGGTTTTGGTTCTAGTGGGTCCAGTTACCTGGTTTTGGTTCTAGTGGGTCCAGTTACCTGGTTTTGGTTCTATGGGTCCAGTTACCTGGTTTTGGTTCTAGTGGGTCCAGTTACCTGGTTTTGGTTCTAGTGGGTCCAGTTACCTGGTTTTGGTTCTAGTGGGTCCAGTTACTGGTTTTGGTTCTATGGGTCCAGTTACCTGGTTTTGGTTCTAGTGGGTCCAGTTACCTGGTTTTGGTTCTAGTGGGTCCAGTTACCTGGTTTTGGTTCTAGTGGGTCCAGTTACCTGTTTTGGTTCTAGTGGGTCCAGTTACCTGGTTTTGGTTCTATGGGTCCAGTTACCTGGTTTGGTTCTATGGGTCCAGTTACCTGGTTTTGGTCCTCAGTGTGATCAGTTTGGAGACTCTGCCGAAGGGAAGTGCCAGGTCGACCACTTCCTGTTCAGAGGTGTCAGCAGGTAGCTGCCGCAGGTGCAGCACTGGAGAAGGGACACACTGAGCGCGCTCAGAAACACACAGCCTATCAGTGCCATCCACTGGAGACAAAGGAACAGGTGAGGAGACACCTGAAGGTGAAGACAGAGGACAGGAGGAGGCTGAAGATGGACGACTCACCTGTGGACAGGTGGGCGGAGCTCATGTTCTCACAGCAACCAACAGGTGTTCTGAGCGTTGACTCCTGCAGGTGAACACACAGGTGAGTCATTGACTGCATCAGCAGCAGACCTTCTGTCAGATTCTGATCGGGTTCTGATCTGTCAGATAATCCTGCTTCCTGGACCCGGCTGGATCGATGAGGGTCCGGTTCGGCTCATCACAAACTGGCAGCAATGGGTTTGGACCCATTTTGACCAGGTGACTGAGACCTAATGGAACCTTCAGAACCAGAAACCGGCCACGCCCCCTCCAACAGCTCACCTGTGAGACTCCGCCCACACGGGTCGGAACCACTTTATTCACCTGCTAGGACCCACAGAGAGGTTCCGGTTCAGTTCTGTGGTCCTGGAGAACGTTCTTCTTTCACAGTCAGGTCCGAACCGGAACCAGGTAAGGGTTATGAACCCAGTCAGATCAGAAACCGCCAGGACCCGGATGTTTTCTCCTCCAGTAACTACCTGATGCCTAACTGGTTCAAACTGGTTTGACTGGAGCCCAGTCTACAACCTGATCACATCTATAGTCTCATCTGAGGGCGAAGCATCGCGAGATTTTAGCCAGTCAACCTAACACTGTTTGTTCACCAAACTCCGAACCGAGAAAAGAGCGCGAGCGCCAGCAGGGCCAGGTAAACAGCAGCAGAACCGGGGGGCGGGGGGGCCTCAGCCAGCGGGAAGCACGAGACGCGGGTTTCGGGAAGGTTCGGGAAGGTTCGGAATGGGCCCCTGTTCTCACCGGTCCATGGTCCGAGAGGAGAGAAGGCGCAGGATGATGATGAGGAGGAGGAAGAAGCGCTGTTTTGGTCCGCGAGCCTCAGCCGCTGCCAGAGACCCGCGAGCTCACTTCCTGGTTGGTGACGTCACTGGACAACATGGCGGCGGGTGGGCACGCCTCAGTAATAAAAATAAAGAATAAAGACCAGAAAATGCAAGATATCTATTAAAATAAAAAGCACATTAAATCTTAATGAAAGACAACATTGAGGATAACATATCAAACAAGATAATGACAATAAAAACTGTAAGTACATTATAATTCTTATAAAATTTTCTACACAAAATCACATTTTATTGAAATCTCTAGAAAAAAATAAAAAATTCATGAAAAAATATACAATTTTTCAACAAAACGATGAACTTCACATTAAAATATAAAACAATAATTCACTAAAATTGTACTTAAGAAATAATTAACATAAAGATTTAAAACACTACAGAAAAACTGAAGCAGCAATAATATATTAAGGAAGAGAAATCTGAAGCAAAACAAGAACATAATTTTGAAAGAAAAAGATCAAATTCAACATAAGCTATTAAAAACCTAATTGTATAATTTACAGGCAAAACTGATAAGAAATAAAATAGATGCAATTATACGTTTTGAAATAAAATTGACTAAAAAACATAAAAAAATCATAATTCAAATATTTGGGATAGAAATAAGCAAAAATAAATACAAATACGTAAAACTAGAGCAAGAAGTAAGTGATACAAAATAAAAATATAAAAACGTACAGAAATATCTGAGCCTGCTGTGTCATGTTTGGTTTGATGTTATATTTTTGTATTTCTGTGTATGTATTTGTAAAAGTGCTTCTTCCGCTTGAAATGTATAATTTTGATTATTTACATTTCTAATTTTTTAAATTTTAGTTCTTAAAATTTCATTTTGCTGATCATTTTTATTTAAATGGTTTAATCTTTGTCTGATTAAACCATTTCCAATATTAACTGAGATCTAGTGACCATTTGCCTTTTTCCCAAAAATACCATTTTATTCAAATAATTTCTCTGATGGATAATTTTGACTTCATAGTTAACTTTAACTGAGTAAAAACGTTAAAGTTGTGCTGCTCTTACTGTTTTATCAGGAATCGTCTCATTGCTTGCTGGGCTTTAAAGCTGCAGCTCAGAGAAGAACCAGAGGCTGGTTGAGTTCAACCCTCCTTCTTGAGTTTCATGCTTTATGGAAGAACTTGATCATATTTACGGAAGGGAAATTATTCTGGTAATAATGAATTTATTTTAACTACATATGAGCCATTCTTGCGACAGGCTGGTGACCTGTCCAGGTCCAATGTCCTCACCCGGAACATTGCCTGGAGAGGCAGCAGCAGCTTCCGAACAGAAAATGGATGGATGGATGGATGAATGATGGACGGATGGACGGATGGATGGATGAATGGACGGACGGATGGATGGATGGATGATGGACGGATGGACGGATGGATGGATGATGGACGGACGGACGGATGAATGGATGGATGGATGGTTCATCGTCCGACACACAAAAACTTACAGAAATAATTTAATTTATTTCCCTTTTGGATTAATAACGTATTTTGGAATTTGAACCTTTTGCTGGAGATAAACTACAGAGCGAGAGCGACTACAGCAGTCAGGCATCCTGTTCAGAGAAGATCTTTGTTGAACAACTCGGATGTTAATACGACGTAACATCCGGTGTGACGGACGCGTGAAGTGGGTGAAAGGTGAAGAAGAGTCGCTTCTGGTGTTTGTTGGTTTTCTGCTCGGGGATCGTCATGCTGCAGAACTCGGGGTGAGTTTGTGCTCCGTGAGTTTGAGCTCCGGGTCAGAACCGGGCCAGAACCGAGTCAGAAACCAGCAGTCTGCTGGGACTCCTTACTGGTTTTACTGTGGTTTACAGGGAACGTACCAGTAAATCTGAGGTTTTCCAGAACCGAACTGACTCAGGAGCGGTTCTGATTGTAATACCGGGTTGGACCCGGTCGTGCTCCTTCTGCCGCTGACCTTTGAGCAAGGCAGTTTTAACTTGGATAAGCTCTTTGAATGAACTTTGGTTCGAGCTGTTAGCGACAGTTAACTTCTGTTAGCTTCCTGGCTAACAGCGCTTTCGTGTTTTTTCTTTTTTTAAATCAAATTCCCGGATGTTAAAGAATGTTTTGACATGAAAATGATGAATGTATTTAGACCAATAAAATTTAATCATATAGTAAATCAGACCTAGCTATTGCTGTCGGTAAAATAATTAAGAGTAAATAACAAAATGCATAATAATGGTAAAGCTCTGCTTTTATTTTAATAATTGATAATGTTTAAATTATTTTGTCTCCTGCTGAAGTTGCAGCATTTCTCCAGTGAGATTAATCCTTCCACCCAGCAGGGGGCAGTGTGACCCTCTCTCCATCAGCTCCTGGTATTTCGGGCTCCTTCCTTCCAGTTTCAGGTTCCTCCATGTTGTTCTGTGATTAGTTCTGATCCGGTTGGGCCGGGCGTCCCGTAAGGTTAGATTAGGACCAGATTATTAACATTGTTTACTAATTTTAACTGTGAGCATAAGATCCAACAACCACCAGAAAACCACGAGAGGAAGCTGCAGCACAGCCGGCGGATCTCTGTAGCAGACCAGAAGGAGAGAGTCAGTCCGGTTCTGAAAGACGGTGGTACCGCTAGAAGTAACATGAAAAGGTTGCTAACCTGGCGGCTAACACCAATGTCCTGGCTGACCTCTGACACCTGAGAGAAGTTAGTCCCCTCATTCCCCCACCTTTTTCAAAGTGGAGAAAATCGGTGTCAAACAACTCTGCGTTTGTGCAGCAAAAAGTTTTGTTTGTGCTGCTGTCACCTGTGACCTGCAGGAAGTTTGTGGTGGAGCTGAAAGGACAAGTTCAAGATGATTCTGTCATTAATGAGCCGCACAGAGCAGCAGGGTCAGTGATTGGTAGTGATTATGTCACGGAGTTGCTGTCACCCCACAGGAAGCTCGCCGGCTGCACGCTCTTCATCACGGGAGCGAGCCGCGGCATCGGGAAGGCCATCGCCCTCAAAGCCGCTCGGGACGGCGCCAACGTGGTGATCGCCGCCAAAACGGCCGAGCCGCACCCGAAGCTTCCTGGAACCATCTTCACGGCGGCAGATGAAGGTGAGGAGAGCTGCTGGATCCTTTCCAGGTCAGCCTGGTCCTTTCCAGTCTGCGTCCCATCATGACCAGTTACTGCCGTGTGTCCCAGTGGAGGCGGCCGGAGGGAAGGCGCTGCCCTGCGTCGTCGACATCCGGGATGAGCAGCAGATCGGAGCGGCCGTTCAGAAAGCCGTGGAAACGTTTGGAGGTAAAACGCCCGATTGGTTGGTTCACCATGATGTCATTTCTTAGCTGTGATATCATCACTGATATTGTTTGTGATTGGCAGGCATCGACATCCTGGTGAACAACGCCAGCGCCATCAGCCTGACGGGAACACTGGAGACGCCCATGAAGAAGGTGGACCTGATGCTGGGGATCAACCTGAGAGGAACATACCTGACGTAGGAGCACTGGGAGCACTGGGAGCACTGGGAGCCCAAATGCAATCTAATCGTTGGTTCTCCATTAGTTCTGATGTTTGAAAGTAAAGCTGGTCCATTAGCATGCTAACCTTCAGAATTAACAAAGCAAAATGGCCCTGAACAATAGATCCCAGTTCCCTTTGTTGGCCTCTATCTAAGCTACACCATAAGGAGGCGTTCGCCAACACGTCGTTACCTTCAGTGTGAGCTTTAACGTGTGTGTATGTACGCGAGTATTCTGCTAACGAGTGGCCCTTAACGAGCTGCTCTTAACGAGTGGCCCTTAACGAGTTGCCCTTAACGAGCTGCTCTTAACGAGCTGCTCTTACGAGTTGCCCTTAACGAGTTGCCCTTAACGAGCTGCTCTTAACGAGCTGCTCTTAACGAGTTGCCCTTAACGAGTTGCCCTTAACGAGCTGCTCTTAACGAGCTGCTCTTAACGAGTTGCCCTTAACGAGTTTGCCCTTAACGAGTTGCCCTTAACGAGCTGCTCTTAACGAGCTGCTGTTAACGAGTTGCCCTTAACGAGCTGCTCTTAACGAGCTGCTGTTAACGAGTTGCCCTTAACGAGCCATGTTTGTGCCTCAGGTCGAAGCTGGTCATCCCCCACCTGCTGAAGAGTCGCCGTCCTCACATCCTGAACCTGTCGCCGCCCCTTAACCTGAACCCCGTCTGGTTCAAGAACCACACCGGTAACCATAGAAACCAGATCATTCCTCCCCCTCTATGTTTCCGTGGAAACCAGCTGGAAGCCCCGCCTCCTCATCAGTAATTTGTATTGTCGTTTGGCAGCGTATACGATGGCGAAGTACGGCATGTCCATGTGCGTCCTGGGAATGGCTGAAGAGTTCAGAGGTCAAATTGCCGTCAACGCCCTGTGGCCCAGAACCGGTCAGAACGTTTAGCAGCTCCTGAGAGCGGTCCGCTAGCAGGCTCCGCCCCTTCACACTAACCCCACCCTTCTGTTACCATAGCGATCCAGACAGCAGCCATGGACATGCTGGGAGGCGACGGTATCGGGAAGCAGTGCCGTACGGCGGACATCATAGCGGACGCCGCCTACGCCGTTCTGTCCAAGCCCAAGGACTACACGGGTCACTTCCTGGTGGACGAGGACGTCCTCAAGGAGCACGGCGTCAAAGACTTTGACCAGTACGCCGTCCAGCCAGGTGAGTCCCACCTCTCACCTGGTCGACACACGGCACCATGTGATGCTGACGAAGCCTCTGATTGGTTCACAGGCAGCACCCGCTGCTGCCAGACTTCTTCCTGGACGAAGCGCCGGAGTCTCTGGTCAAACAGATGGAGCAGCACGGTGCGTACTGCTGGGTACTGCTGGGTACTTCTGGGTACTGCTGGGTACTGCTGGGTACTGCTGGGTACTGCTGGTACTGCTGGGTACTTCTGGGTACTGCTGGGTACTGCTGGGTACTTCTGGGTACTGCTGGGTACTTCTGGGTACTGCTGGGTACTGCTGGGTACTGCTGGGTACTGCTGAGTACTGCTGGGTACTTCTGGTACTTCTGGGTACTGCTGGGTACTTCTGGGTACTGCTGGTACTGCTGGGTACTGCTGGGTACTGCTGAGTACTGCTGGGTACTTCTGGGTACTGCTGGTACTGCTGGGTACTTCTGGGTACTTCTGGGTACTGCTGGGTACTTCTGGGTACTTCTGGGTACTGCTGGGTACTTCTGGGTACTGCTGGGTACTTCTGGGTACTGCTGGGTACTTCTGGGTACTGCTGGGTACTTCTGGGTACTGCTGGGTACTGCTGGTACTGCTGGGTACTGCTGGGTACTGCTGGGTACTTCTGGGTACTGCTGGGTACTGCTGGTACTTCTGGGTACTGCTGGGTACTGCGGGGTACTGCTGGGTACTGCTGGTACTGCGGGGTACTGCTGGGTACTTCTGGGTACTGCTGGGTACTGCTGGGTACTTCTGGTACTGCTGGGTACTATAGATAGTACATGGTACTATGAGATACTACAGTGCTAATCTGTAGTTTCGTGTTGCTAGGGGCAACGCCAGCCTTCAAGCGCCCCCTCGGACACGCCCCTTTCTGCCGGACCAATAGAAGGCACCTTTGACATCATCAGAGGCGTAATCAACGAGGACTTGTCAAGGCGACTCAGGGCGTGTACCGCTTTGACCTCTCAGGTAACAGGAAGTGAACGTCATATGTGGCTGCCGGTCGTCAGCGGGGGTCTTCCTGTAGCGTCTTCCTGTAGCGTCTTCCTGTAGCGTCTTCCTGTAGCGTCTTCCTGTAGCGTCTTCCTGTAGCGTCTTCCTGTAGCGTCTTCCTGTAGCGTCTTCCTGTAGCGTCTTCCTGTAGCGTCTTCCTGTAGCGTCTTCCTGTAGCGTCTTCCTGTAGCGTCTTCCTGTAGCGTCTTCCCGTAGCGTCTTCCCGTAGCGTCTTCCCGTAGCGTCTTCCTAGCGTCTTCCCGTAACGTCTTCCCGTAACGTCTTCCCGTAGCGTCTTCCGTAGCGTCTTCCCGTAGCGTCTTCCCGTAGCGTCTTCCCGTAGCGTCTTCCTGTAGCGTCTTCCTGTAGCGTCTTCCTGTAGCGTCTTCCTGTAGCGTCTTCCCGTAGCGTCTTCCCGTAGCGTCTTCCCGTAGCGTCTTCCCGTAGCGTCTTCCCGTAGCGTCTTCCCGTAGCGTCTTCCTGTAGCGTCTTCCCCGTAGCGTCTTCCTGTAGCGTCTTCCCGTAGCGTCTTCCCGTAGCGTCTTCCCGTAGCGTCTTCCCGTAGCGTCTTCCCGTAGCGTCTTCCTGTAGCGTCTTCCCGTAGCGTCTTCCCGTAGCGTCTTCCCGTAGCGTCTTCCCGTAGCGTCTTCCCGTAGCGTCTTCCCGTAGCGTCTTCCTGTAGCGTCTTCCTGTAGCGTCTTCCCGTAGCGTCTTCCTGTAGCGTCTTCCCGTAGCGTCTTCCCGTAGCGTCTTCCCGTAGCGTCTTCCCGTAGCGTCTTCCTGTAGCGTCTTCCTGTAGCGTCTTCCTGTAGCGTCTTCCTGTAGCGTCTTCCCGTAGCGTCTTCCCGTAGCGTCTTCCCGTAGCGTCTTCCCTGTAGCGTCTTCCCGTAGCGTCTTCCTGTAGCGTCTTCCTGTAGCGTCTTCCTGTAGCGTCTTCCTGTAGTAGCGTCTTCCCGTAGCGTCTTCCCGTAGCGTCTTCCCGTAGCGTCTTCCTGTAGCGTCTTCCCGTAGCGTCTTCCCGTAGCGTCTTCCTGTAGCGTCTTCCTGTAGCGTCTTCCTGTAGCGTCTTCCTGTAGCGTCTTCCCGTAGCGTCTTCCCGTAGCGTCTTCCTGTAGCGTCTTCCTGTAGCGTCTTCCCGTAGCGTCTTCCTGTAGCGTCTTCCTGTAGCGTCTTCCTGTAGCGTCTTCCTGTAACGTCTTCCGTAGCGTCTTCCCGTAGCGTCTTCCTGTAGCGTCTTCCTGTAGCGTCTTCCTGTAGCGTCTTCCTGTAGCGTCTTCCCGTAGCGTCTTCCCGTAGCGTCTTCCTGTAGCGTCTTCCCTGTAGCGTCTTCCCGTAGCGTCTTCCTGTAGCGTCCTTCCCGTAGCGTCTTCCTGTAGCGTCTTCTTCCCGTAGCGTCTTCCCGTAGCGTCTTCCTGTAGCGTCTTCCCGTAGCGTCTTCCTGTAGCGTCTTCCTGTAGCGTCTTCCCGTAGCGTCTTCCTGTAGCGTCTTCCTGTAGCGTCTTCCTGTAGCGTCTTCCTGTAACGTCTTCCTGTAGCGTCTTCCTGTAACGTCTTCCTGTAACGTCTTCCTGTAGCGTCTTCCTGTAACGTCTTCCTGTAGCGTCTTCCTGTAACGTCTTCCTGTAACGTCTTCCTGCCTGTATTAGGAGACCACAGCGGCGTCTGGTTCCTGGACCTGAAGAGCGTTCTCTGGCAGCACGGGTCCGGGTGAGCCCCCCGCCAAGGCCGATGTCGTCATGACGATGGACTCCGGCGACTTCACTAAGATGTTTGCAGGTGATTTGAAGCGACGGGACGCGCGCGCCCTGCTGATGCTGTCTCCATGGTAACGGCTACCTGCTGTGTCTGCAGGGCAGCTGAAGCCGACCATGGCCTTCATGACGGGGAAGCTACGCATCAAAGGAGACATGACGCTCGCCATCAAGCTGGAGAAGCTGATGGGCCGCATGAACAAGGCCAAGCTGTGAGGCCCCGCCCTCTGGGGAGAGGCCCCGCCCTCTGGGGAGAGCCCCGCCCTCTGGGGAGAGGCCCCGCCCTCTGGGGAGAGGCCCCGCCCTCTGGGGAGAGGCCCCGCCCTCTGGGGAGGCCCCGCCCTCTGGGGGGAGGCCCCGCCTCCTCACCATTTCTAGCTGTTCAGGTTGCCTTAACAACGGACTCACACCTCGATATAGCGCCAGCCGCTTTGGACCGTGTGGATGTTGCACAGGAACTGATTCTCTTACCGCGACTAACTGCTGATTGTGTTACCATGGGAACAGAAAATAAAGGAATTAAATGGACTCAGGTTTAGTTTTTACAGCAAAATGACAACAGAGATGGTTTAATCTGAGCAGGTGAAATGCTAACTCCAAGGCTAACTCCAAGGCTAGCTCCAGGGCTAGCTCCAAGGCTGGTTCCAGGGCTAGCTCCAAGCCTAGCTCCAAGGCTAGCTCCAGGGCTAGCTCCAAGCCTAGCTCCAAGCCTAGCTCCAAGGCTAGCTCCAGGGCTAGCTCCAAGCCTAGCTCCAAGGCTAGCTCCAGGGCTAGCTCCAAGGCTGGTTCCAGGGCTAGCTCCAAGCCTAGCTCCAAGGCTAGCTCCAGGGCTAGCTCCAAGCCTAGCTCCAAGGCTAGCTCCAGGGCTAGCTCCAAGCCTAGCTCCAAGGCTAGCTCCAGGGCTAGCTCCAAGGCTAGCTCCAGGGCTAGCTCCAAGGCTAGCTCCAGGGCTAGCTCCAAGGCTGGTTCCAGGGCTAGCTCCAAGGCTAGCTCCAGGGCTAGCTCCAGGGCTAGCTCCAAGGCTAGCTCCAAGCCTAGATCCAAGGCTAGCTCCAGGGCTAGCTCCAAGGCTGGTTCCAGGGCTAGCTCCAAGGCTAGCTCCAGGGCTAGCTCCAAGGCTAGCTCCAGGGCTAGCTCCAGGGCTAGCTCCAAGCCTAGCTCTAGGGCTAGCTCCAAGGCTAGCTCCAGGGCTAGCTCCAGGGCTAGCTCCAAGGCTAGCTCCAGGGCTAGCTCCAAGGCTAGCTCTAGGGCTAGCTCCAAGGCTAGCTCCAGGTCATCATGGGTTACTGTCAGTGGTTGTATGTGAAGAACTCACATCCATGTTCTTTATAAATATTGATACAATAAATACAAAGATGTAAGAAAGTAATAATATAGATCCCTTTCTAAATATTATGTATAATATTGTCAGAAATATTGTATGACATCATAAAGAGCTGAGCGGGCCATGTTACCATGGAAACAGTGCCGAGTGCAAAGCCCGGAGGAACCAATGAAACCAGACGATGCTGAAGCTCCGTCTGCATCACTAGATCCACTGAGGTCAGGAGGGCAGGATGGAAGGTGACCGCTGAGGCGTCCAGGTCCGGTCCGGTCCAAGTCCGTCCTCTGTGTCTCTGTCCGTCCTGCTGCTCCAATCAGTTGATGAAACAGCAGCAGAACTCCTGCGGTTCCCTGGAAACGGTTTGGACCCGGGCCAGCGCCTGTGCACTTCTGTGGAAGGAAACCAGACAAAGCGAAAGAGTTCTGAGAGAACAACAAGAGTCCGGATCCGGGCCAACATTCCTGAACAAAGACGGGCCTGCTCAGGTGGAAGGAACCGGCACCTACTGCTGGCACCACACCGGGCTGCAGAACCAACAGAACCAGACAGAACCAACAGAACCAACCAGAACCAATAAGAACCAACCAGAACCAACAGAACCAACCAGAACCAGGCAGAACCAATCAGAACCAACAGAACCAATCAGAACCAACAGAACCAGACAGAACCAATCAGAACCAACCAGAACCAATCAGAACCAACCAGAACCAATAAGAACCAATCAGAACCAACAGAACCAGACAAAACACTTTGTTTCCCTAGAAAATGTTTTTAGCTTTTGCTCAGATTCGAATCATTGAGCTCAGTAAAGAAATGATTCACGGTTTGGAGTTTTGTAGAGAATTAGCATCAAACTTCACTGATAGGTTTTTACTTTCGAGGAATTTGAGGTTTTATTTAAAACCAGTTTTACTCAAGTTTTCTTCCAGTGGTTCTGGTTGGTACTGGCCCATTTGAACAGGGTGGGACTAAGGCTACTGTCTGGACCTCTGCTCTGACCTCTGACACAGGTGGAGGTTGCTCCATCCACACCACCCACCCGAGTGGATGAGGCTTAGTGCCATCAGCTGTCAGCGGGCTGAGCAGCGCGGTGCAGAGGAGAGAGAACTGTTGGATCATCCCGTCTGACCAGAACCGCATGTTTGTTTTCCTCAGACTCGGTTTCTGAAGAACCGTCAGCCGGATGGATGAGGCGCAGTCCTTCATCTGTTCATCAAAAACAAATTCTCTGAAACACCTTTACAGGAATCAGAGACTTTAGTTCCTACTGGTGATTTCATCTGATGGATGAAGACCCTTTAAGCTCCAGGCCCCCTGCTGGCCGTTAGCAGAACTTCATGTCTTCAGCCTCAGTTTTTTTTGATTCCCAGAATTTATGCTCATTCTTTTATTAACAGGGGTTGGTCTCTGGTTCTGGTTGGTTCTGGTTGGTTCTGGTTGGTTAAGATTGGTTCTTATTGGTTCTGGTTGGTTCTTATTGGTTGTGTCTGGTTCTGGTTGGTTCTGCCTGGTTCTGGTTGGTTCTGATTGGTTCTGTTGGTTCTGATTGGTTCTGCCTGGTTCTGTTGGTTCTGATTGGTTCTGATTGGTTCTGTTGGTTCTGATTGGTTCTGTTGGTTCTGATTGGTTCTGATTGGTTCTGGTTGGTTCTGTTGGTTCTGGTTGGTTCTGTTGGTTCTGATTGGTTCTGGTTGGTTCTGTCTGGTTCTGTCTGGTTCTCAGACAGAACCAGTTGGTTCTGATTGGTTCTGCCTGGTTCTGTTGGTTCTGATTGGTTCTGATTGGTTCTGTTGGTTCTGATTGGTTCTGGTTGGTTCTGTCTGGTTCTGTTGGTTCTGATTGGTTCTGGTTGGTTCTGTTGGTTCTGTCTGGTTCTGTTGGTTCTGATTGGTTCTGATTGGTTCTGTTGGTTCTGATTGGTTCTGTTGGTTCTGATTGGTTCTGCCTGGTTCTGGTTGGTTCTGTTGGTTCTGGTTGGTTCTGATTGGTTCTGCCTGGTTCTGGTTGGTTCTGTTGGTTCTGATTGGTTCTGATTGGTTCTGTTGGTTCTGATTGGTTCTGCCTGGTTCTGGTTGGTTCTGTCTGGTTCTGTTGGTTCTGATTGGTTCTGGTTGGTTCTGTTGGTTCTGTCTGGTTCTGTTGGTTCTGCAGCCCGGTGTGGTGCCAGCAGTAGGTGCCGGTTCCTTCCACCTGAGCAGGCCCGTCTTTGTTCAGGAATGTTGGCCCGGATCCGGACTCTTGTTGTTCTCTCAGAACTCTTTCGCTTTGTCTGGTTTCCTTCCACAGAAGTGCACAGGCGCTGGCCCGGGTCCAAACCGTTTCCAGGGAACCGCAGGAGTTCTGCTGCTGTTTCATCAACTGATTGGAGCAGCAGGACGGACAGAGACACAGAGGACGGACTTGGACTGGACCGGACCGGACCTGCTTCCTCTCTGCCTTGGAGAAGAACCAACATTTCTACATCACATTTCTGCTTTGCGGATCAGCAGGTACTGGAACCATAGATCTGTTCTAGAACCATAGATCTGTGTTCTCCACTTGGTCTAAGTCTTTACTGGTTCTCAGAGCTGCTGGGCAACTGGAAGCTCTGGTTTCCAGTTGGTAAGCTGGTCTGTTTCATGTCCCATTGCTTCCACATATGGAGCGATGACGGCTTTCATGCCTCCAGCGTCCCGGTGGACGCCCGGGGCTTCATCAGTGACAGGACGGGGCGGCGTGGCTAAACTCCAACCAGGTTTTTTGAATGACAGATGAGATAAATATGAAGGAACTCCGGTGCTTTTAAAGCTTCCAGTAACTAACATAGTTCATCTGCAGATAAATGTTTTTCTTTGGAACATTTCTGCAGCAAATGCTGACATCATGTAACCATGGATATCAGTGCAGGATTAAAAGGTGGAGATTAGTTCAGTTTGTCTGTTGATCAGCGATTCCTGACTGAAGAGCTTGTATTCTTGGAGGTGAACCAGCAGCAAGGAACGGTTTTTATCAGTCTGGTGACTCAGGACGTCAGTAAACTCCACATCAGGGCGACGATCGCTTCACCAAAGGTCATGATGATGTCACTCAGGTCAAACGTCGGCTGCAGAAACACTTCATCCTTTTTCCAAAAACTTACTGGAGTGAATGTAACTAGTTACCCCACTCTGGTTGTGGGCGGGGCCAGTTGGAGGTCTGCCACTCTGATTGGCTGTGAAATTTGCGGTGGTGTCTCAGGGCGTTCAGTGGGTTGCCAGTTCGAATCCTCGTTCCCTCAAACCAGGTTCTGCTTTGGAGGAGAGAGCTGTGGGACCTGTCTGCGGTTCTGTTGGGTCAGGTCGGTTCTGGTGGGCTCGGTGCAAACCTGCCGTTTGGGTTTCAGATCTTGTGAGTGTTGGGGTCCCTCAGGGCAACGTTCTGAGCTCTGGCACAGCGGCGGGTCAGCAGGTTTTCCTGCAGCCTGGATGCAGATCCAGGTTTCAGCTCCTTAGCAGGATCAGATGGACAGATGGACAGACTGACCGACGGACAGACGGGAAGACAGACAGACGGACAGAAAGATGGACAGATGGACAGACTGACCGACGGACAGACGGGAAGACAGACAGACGGACAGACGGGAAGACAGACAGTCGGACAGAAAGATGGACAGAGGGACAGAAAGATGGACAGATGGACAGACTGACCGACGGACAGACGGGAAGACAGACAGACGGACAGAAAGATGAACAGATGACAGACGGACAGAAAGATGGACAGATGGTCAGACGGGAAGACGGACAGATGGACAGACGGACAGATGGACAGATGGACAGACAGACAGATGGACAGACAGACAGATGGACAGACGCAGCCGTCAACCAAACTGCCTCCCAGGTCTTTACTGGTTTCCGTTTGATCCCAACAGAAGATGTTTGCGGATGAGACCAGCGCCGTGGTGAAGAACGTGGGAGCAGAGGAGGAGCTGATCTCCAACTCCAACCTCAACCACAAGGTGGAGCTGCTGACCCTGGTCCGGGTCAGCCAGGGCAGGTTCTTCAGTTACCCCAAGTACACGCCGGTGGACTGCACCTTACCAGAGCTGCTGGAGGACGAGGACTTCTCTGCAGGTGGGTTTCCTGACAGACACAGCAGCAGCACCTGGAGCCTTTCTGTGACCTTTAACCTTTCTGCCAGAGGTTGAAGAAGAACTGCTGGTGAAGGACTTCAAGACGTCGGTGGAGAGCAGCGGGAGCGGAGAGCTGGGCGGAGGACACCAAACGGCTGGCGAAGCGGCGATCTCTGCAAAGTGTGACTCTGTGGACGGCCTGGTGGAGCCGGTCAGCATCAAGAAGAAGAAAGCCAACCTGAAAGGCGTGAGGAAGACCTTCAACGGCAGGTGGGGCGCCATCCGGCTGTGGTACCGACCCGGTGGTCCGAACTGGTTTTGATGAGTTCCTCTGCTCATCATCTTTGTCAGGAAGCTTGAGAAAGGAAAGTTGAAGCTGCTGAAGATGAAGGAAGAGGACAAACTGGCCTTTGTCCACGAGACGCTTTACAACACCGGACCTGTGAGGATGATCCGGAGGTCTGCTCAGGACGGGTCCATTTCAGCCACGTACCAGAAGTTCCTGAAGCTGCTGGTCAAGGTGAGAAACCTGCCGAGTCCAGCACAGAACACCGCTTCCACACAGGAAGTAGGAAACCCTGACTTCCTGTTGGACCTTCAGCTCAGCCCCTGTAGGAGGTTGGACCTGGGGCCCCATCATGGCGCCATAGGAGGTTGGACCATGACATTAATTGTCCTCCTTTGTCTCCTTATCAGGGCAGCAGGACGGAGGAGACGACGTTCACCGTTCCAGAGAAATCCACCTTTGCGTTTGGACTTCAGGAGATCCTGTGGGACGACGAGACGATCAGTGAGGACAACGTCTCCCTGATGTTTGCTGTGTTTGTTTTGCAGTTTTCTCATCGTTTCTCCGTGTTTTAACCAGACATCCCGTTTGAACCCTGGGCTAACAGGAAGAACCTGGGTGAGTTCCTTCAGCTGCTCTGTAGCCAATCTGGGCCGACTGGCTGGTGAGTGAAGGTCCAAGTGAGAGACTCACTCTGAGCTGAGCTGGTTCGGAGCTGATGATGCGTCTGGGTTCAGTCGGGCTCAGGAGGCGTTGACTGGTCCCTCTCTGTAAGGCAGTGTCTCGGTTCCGGTCCTCAGGACCCTCATGTCTTCGGTGTTTCCCTTCTGTCTCATGGACTGAATCTCTGGGTGATCAACAGCCTGCTGTTCTTGATGGCTGCAGAAGAGGTCATGCTACCATTTGGGTCAGCAGTTCTGGAATAGAGACTGATCCAGAGAAGGACTGAGGACTGGAACTGAGAAGCTCTGATGTAAGGAGACAAATCATAGGTCTAGGAACCCCAGAGGAAAATCCTTCTGCATGTAGAGCAAAGATCATGATTATTGTTCTACTAAATCAGTGAAATGAATCTCACTGATTTGCTTAAACCTCGTTCTCTTCGTTCTCTTCGCTCTCATCGTTCTCGTCGTTCTCGTTGCTCAGTTCATCCTCAGGCGTTGAAACAAGCTGCATCCTAAATGCTCCTTCCTCACATTTCTGCTCTCAGTAAAAATCTGTTTCTTCTATGACGAATGAAAACCTGAAAACCTGATCAATTATTTTCTGAACTGTTTTGGGTTTGGATGAATCCGAGTCCTGTCTTCTGCTCTTTAACGGTTTGACTCCTGTTTCCAGGCCTGTTCACACACGACACAGTTAATCCAGATCAGCTGCAGGAGGCCAGAGAAGGTAACAGGAATTCTAAAACTTTGACAAAACTTTAATAATTACAGTTGTTCATGACGTGAAGCTCGTTCTGATTGGACCTTGTTCATCAGGACAACCTGATTGGTCAACAGAAAACCGGATGGGTTGTCTGGTTGATGCTTAACTAGTTAAACTAAACTGCTAAACTTAAAGGGACAAATGAAATCTCAATGCTCTTTCCATTCAGAAACTGTAAAATATGGTAAAATTAAACCGGTCCAGTCTGACCTGGATGATGGATGATGGATGGATGGATGGATGGATGATGGATGGATGATGGATGGATGGATGGATGGATGATGGATGGATGGATGATGGATGGATGGATGGATGATGGATGATGGATGATGGATGGATGATGGATGGATGATGGATGATGGATGGATGGATGGATGGATGATGGATGATGGATGGATGATGGATGGATGATGGATGGATGATGGATGATGGATGATGGATGGATGGATGATGGATGATGGATGGATGGATGATGGGATGGATGATGGATGGATGATGGATGGATGGATGATGGATGGATGGATGGATGGATGATGGATGGATGGATGATGGATGGATGATGGATGATGGATGGATGATGGATGGATGATGGATGATGGATGGATGGATGGATGATGGATGGATGGATGGATGGATGATGGATGGATGGATGATGGATGGATGATGGATGATGGATGGATGGATGATGGATGGATGATGGATGGATGATGGATGATGGATGGATGATGGATGGATGATGGATGATGGATGATGGATGATGGATGATGGATGATGGATGATGGATGGATGGATGATGGATGGATGGATGATGGATGGATGGATGATGGATGATGGATGGATGATGGATGGATGGATGATGGATGGATGATGGATGATGGATGATGGATGGATGGATGATGGATGGATGATGGATGGATGGATGGATGGATGATGGATGATGGATGGATGGATGATGGATGATGGATGGATGGATGATGGATGGATGGATGATGGATGGATGATGGATGGATGATGGATGGATGATGGATG
Source organism: Poeciliopsis prolifica (assembly GCF_027474105.1). NCBI lineage: Eukaryota > Metazoa > Chordata > Actinopteri > Cyprinodontiformes > Poeciliidae > Poeciliopsis > Poeciliopsis prolifica. The sequence continues at coordinate 304,252 of NW_026562535.1, forward strand.
GATGGATGGATGATGGATGGATGGATGGATGGATGATGGATGGATGGATGATGGATGGATGATGGATGATGGATGGATGGATGATGGATGATGGATGATGGATGGATGGATGATGGATGATGGATGGATGGATGGATGGATGATGGATGGATGGATGATGGATGATGGATGGATGGATGGATGGATGGATGGATGATGGATGGATGGATGGATGGATGATGGATGATGATGGATGGATGATGGATGATGATGGATGGATGGATGGATGATGGATGATGGATGGATGATGGATGGATGATGGATGGATGGATGGATGGATGGATGGGATGATGATGGATGGATGATGGATGGATGATGGATGGATGGATGGATGATGGATGATGGATGATGGATGGATGGATGATGGATGATGGATGGATGATGGATGGATGGATGATGGATGATGGATGGATGGATGATGGATGGATGGATGGATGGATGATGGATGATGGATGGGATGGATGGATGGATGGATGGATGATGGATGATGGATGGATGGATGATGGATGATGGATGGATGGATGGATGGATGGATGGATGATGGATGGATGGATGGATGGATGGATGATGGATGATGGATGGATGGATGATGGATGATGGATGGATGGATGGATGGATGATGGATGGATGATGGATGGATGGATGGATGGATGGATGGATGATGGATGGATGGATGGATGATGGATGGATGATGGATGGATGATGGATGGATGGATGATGGATGATGGTTAGATGGATGGATGATGGATGATGGATGGATGGATGGATGATGATGGATGGATGGATGATGGATGGATGATGGATGGATGATGGATGGATGATGGATGGATGGATGGATGATGGATGGATGATGGATGGATGATGGATGATGGATGATGGATGGATGGATGATGGATGGATGGATGATGGAGGATGGATGATGGATGGATGGATGATGGATGATGGATGGATGGATGATGGATGGATGATGGATGATGGATGGATGATGGATGGATGGATGATGGATGGATGGATGATGGATGATGGATGGATGGATGGATGATGGATGGATGGATGGATGATGGATGGATGGATGGATGATGGATGATGGATGGATGGATGATGGATGATGGATGGATGGATGATGGATGATGGATGATGGATGGGGATGATGGATGATGGATGGATGATGGATGATGGATGGATGGATGGATGATGGATGATGGATGGATGGATGATGGATGATGGATGATGGATGGATGGATGATGGGATGATGATGGATGGATGATGGATGATGGATGGATGGATGATGATGATGGATGGATGGATGGATGGATGATGGATGATGGATGATGGATGGATGATGGATGGATGGATGGATGATGGATGATGGATGGATGGATGATGGATGATGGATGATGGATGGATGATGGATGATGGATGATGGATGATGGATGATGGATGATGGATGATGGATGGATGGATGGATGGATGGTTAGATGGATGGATGGATGGGATGGATGATGGATGGATGGATGGATGGATGGATGGATGGATGGATGATGGATGGATGGATGGATGGATGATGGATGGATGATGGATGGATGGATGGATGATGGATGGATGGATGATGGATGGATGGATGGATGGATGATGGATGGATGGATGATGGATGATGGATGGATGGATGATGGATGGATGGATGATGGAGGATGGAGGATGGATGGATGGATGATGGATGGATGGATGATGGATGGATGGATGATGGATGATAGATGGATGGATGATGGATGGATGGATAATGGATGATGGATGGATGGATGATGGATGGATGGATGATGGATGGATGGATGATGGATGATGGATGGATGATGATGGATGATGGATGGATGGATGATGGATGATGGATGGATGGATGATGGATGGATGGATGGATGATGGATGATGGATGGATGGATGGATGGATGGATGGATGATGGATGATGGATGGATGATGGATGATGGATGGATGGATGGATGGATGATGGATGATGGATGGATGGATGATGGATGGATGATGAATGGATGATGGATGGATGATGGATGGATGATGGATGGATGGATGGATGGATGATGGATGGATGGATGATGAATGGATGATGGATGGATGATGGATGGATGATGGATGGATGGATGGATGGATGATGGATGGATGGATGATGGATGATGGATGGATGGATGATGGATGGATGGATGATGGAGGATGGATGATGGATGGATGGATGATGGATGGATGGATGATGGATGATGGATGGATGGATGATGGATGGATGGATGATGGATGGATGGATGGTTAGATGGATGATGATGGATGGATGATGATGGATGGATGGATGGATGGATGGATGACGGATGGATGGATGATGGATGGATGATGGATGGATGATGGATGGATGATGGATGGATGGATGGATGGATGATGGATGGATGGATGATGGATGGATGGATGATGGATGGATGGATGATGGATGATGGATGATGGATGATGGATGGTTAGATGGATGGATGATGGATGGATGGATGATGGATGGATGGATGGATGGATGGATGGATGGATGGATGGATGGATGGATGATGGATGGATGGATGATGGATGGATGATGGATGGATGATGGATGGATGGATGGATGATGGATGGATGGATGATGGATGGATGGATGGATGGATGGATGGATGATGGATGGATGATGGATGATGGATGGATGGATGATGGATGGATGGATGATGGAGGATGGAGGATGGATGGATGGATGATGGATGGATGGATGATGGATGGATGGATGATGGATGATAGATGGATGGATGATGGATGGATGGATAATGGATGATGGATGGATGGATGATGGATGGATGGATGATGGATGGATGGATGGATGGATGGATGGATGATGGATGATGGATGATGGATGATGGATGATGGATGGATGATGGATGATGGATGGATGGATGATGGATGGATGGATGGATGATGGATGATGGATGGATGGATGATGGATGATGGATGGATGATGGATGATGGATGGATGATGGATGATGGATGGATGGATGGATGGATGATGGATGATGGATGGATGGATGATGGATGGATGGATGGATGGATGGTTAGATGGATGGATGATGGATGGATGGATGATGGATGGATGGATGGATGATGAATGGATGATGGATGGATGATGGATGGATGATGGATGGATGGATGGATGGATGATGGATGGATGGATGATGAATGGATGATGGATGGATGATGGATGGATGATGGATGGATGGATGGATGGATGATGGATGGATGGATGATGGATGATGGATGATGGATGATGGATGGATGGATGATGGAGGATGGATGATGGATGGATGGATGATGGATGGATGGATGATGGATGATGGATGGATGGATGATGGATGGATGGATGATGGATGGATGGATGATGGATGATGGATGGATGGATGATGGATGGATGGATGATGGATGGATGGATGATGGATGGATGATGGATGGATGGATGGATGATGGATGGATGGATGATGGATGGATGGATGATGGATGGATGGATGGATGATGGATGGATGATGGATGGATGGATGATGGATGATGGATGGATGGATGATGGATGGATGATGGATGATGGATGGATGGATGATGGATGGATGATGGATGATGGATGGATGGATGATGGATGGATGATGGATGGATGGATGGATGATGGATGGATGATGGATGGATGATGGATGGATGATGGATGGATGATGGATGGATGATGGATGGATGATGGATGGATCTGTTTTTCTCCTGAATGTTGATGGTATAGACAGTTAGATGATAAAAATGATTATTTTCCGTTTTACTCAAAGGAAAATCTCCAGGTTCTCTCAGAGCTTCAGCCCTGAGATCAGAAATTGATCAAAGTCCAAAATACGACAATATGCCGACGATAGACGGATATGACAAAAATCACGACTGGTCAAATATTTGGAACATTAAATAATAATAATAAATAGATGTTAAATATCCCCCAGAAATGCCAGAAATGCAGGACGACGTAACGGATCATAAGGCCACAGCGCCACCTGGAGGCTCTAAACCTAAAGGCAGCACATAAATTGTGCAACAATGATTGTCTGAGTGGACAGAAAACCAGCCAGACTGATGAAAACACCATGAATGAACTTTAATCTTCTTGTTATTAGCAGACAAATGAATTTAACATCCAACAGAAACTGGAAACTATCATCAGTATTTATGGCTCCTGATTGGCTGATTGGCTGCTGGAAAACAAACAAATTCACCTGATCCAAAACGATCTGCTCTAAAGCGTGGTGAGGATTTGGTCCGGACCGTAAACGGACCCGACGTCTTTATTTCACCCCATCAGAGAGAAAACATGGCCGCCGCTCTAGAAGTGGTGACAGAGAGAGACCTGGACCGGATCAGAGTCTGAACCTTTGTTCAGCTGCCAGGCCGGGTCCTGATCCCGACCCGACCCGAAGCTGCTGCATGTGGAAACCTCTGGGTGTCGGTTCTGATCTGCAGCCTTAGATTCGGTCCAGATCTCAGCGGACGGCCAGGGCCATAAAGTGGGGGGCCAACGGCCCCACTAATCCCTCTGGCCCTATGGCTCTGACCTCTGACCTCTGACCCCTGACTTTGACCCTGCTGTTTCGTCCTTCAGGGGTCCAGAACAAGGCGTTCCTCCTGAAGCCGCTCACTCGTCTCCCTCATGCGACCCGGCAGAACCTGCTGAAGACGCTGCAGGAGGTTCTGGAGGAGGACGGCGCTCTCAGCCAGCTGGAGGAAACGGTTCAGACCCAAACTTCCTGTCAGCTGGTTAACCTCCAGACGGCGGCGTCTGATCAGACGGTGATTCTTCTTCTCCTCTTCCTGTCAGCTGGACCAGAGCAGCAAAGGACAGCCAGAGCGTCCCCCGTCCAAGGTCGTTTCGTCCTTCATGGACGTCTTGGATGAGTCCAAAGTCTCCTCCAAAGTGAGGGACGCTGTCCATCTCCTGGTCTGCGCCATGGACGGTGAGTGTGACGCTGCTGCCACCTACTGGCCAATCGTCTGAGCTGCAGCCTTCAGTTCTTCTGTTTCCTGCAGGTCTGCCAGAGCTCGAGGTGCGACCTTTGACCTCCTGTGCTCCTGAAACTCTGACTGTCCTCGTCCAGCTGGTTTGTGCCCTACTTACCTACCTACAATAAATCTCTAAAAATTGTGATTATTATTTTCATCTGAACTCCAGATTTACAAACAAACCTGAACAAATTTAAATGAAGGACAAAAGGAACAAAAATGAGTCAAAATGAGACACTGAGGCTGTTTCCCTCCTGACGGTCCAGTCCACCCGGTTCTACTGGAACCAGAACTTCTGCTCCACCTCCAGCTGCTGTGGTTCTGACCCAAACCAGCCTGTTTCCCTCCTGGCCTGTGGGGGCGCTGCACCAACAACCACTGCAGGAAACGACACTAAAACCTCTGAAGACGCTGAAAGCAACTTCCTGTTTCACCAGATGAAACAAGATGGAGGCGTCAGAGTTTAGTGATTTCTCTTTAGTTTTTGGCTGAAGACCAGGAGCCATTTCTGCTGCTAGCGCTAGGCTAGCACGTTAGCTTTGGTTGGATTTACCCAGAATGCCCTGCTCTGTAGTCACTTCCTGTCTTTTGAGCGGTTTCTGGTCCACTTGGCGTTCACATTCAAACCGAACCAGACCCAGGCTTGGAGGACCAGAGGTCAGAGGTCAGCTACTAATCTCACCTCACCAACCAGACCGAACTTTGACTAGACAAATGGACCAGAGTTTAGTCAAAGTGACTGAACAGAACTGGTGGGAATGATTCATAAATGGAAAAATTTGGGCCAGAGTGGGACATCATTGTCCACTCATCCTGTCTCTTTTCCCTCATCCTGTCTCCTTGTCCCTCATCCTGTCTCCTCGTGTGTCCAGGTGGACAGTCTGAAGGACGGAGATGAGCCCAGTCTCCCTGCATGTCCCCCTGTCCCCCTGCAGCAGGACGGGGGGCTGCGCTGGGCGGCGGATGTCCTCTGTGGGTCCAGTGAGACGCTGGCGGAGCTGAGTGCGGCGTGGGACCGGCGTCCCGAGGTTCTGCTGGAGGTTCTGGCTCTGGCCGTGTTGGGAGTCCACAGGCTGCAGGAGGGAAACGGTCCAGATGATGAATCTGCCTCAGAAAATTATTGAACATAATTTACATGATTGAAACTTTGCATGATTTTTTTCCTGCATTAATATTCATTTTAAACAGAGTTTCATTCTTTTCATGGGAAAATCTTTGAGTCTTTAACAAACTGCTGTTGCTCTTCATGTTCATTCAGGTTTTTCATTCATGTAATATAGATATTAAGAGTTTGGTATGGATTTGCTCTTTGGACATTTGAATAAAATAAATCTCTCTGATGAACGTATTGATTTGGGTCACTATGGGTCAACTCAGTGGTTCCCAAACATTTTTTATTGATTAGAATAAAATAGAATAAAAGAATCAATATTGTTTCCAGACATAAAACTTTACAAACATTTAGTTTTCAACTGAAGTTTATTTCAAACTTCAGTTTTAAAAAAACAAACTACAAACAGGGAAACTGTGTAACTTTTTAATTTTCATTCATCCATAACACGGCTGCAGTGGCACGGCTTCCCTGTAGGGGGCGCCACACTTTGGGAACCACTGGGTTAAACTGACTTGAACTTTTTCTCTTCTGCATTGAATTTATGTAATCAGTCATTGATGCTATTAAACATTTAAATCTCTGGAAATATTCCTGTTTTTAATGAGTTTAAACTTTTTCTATGGTTTTAATATTGAAGTCAGTGATAGAAAATATGGCAGTCTACATTTAATCTTTTCAACTCAGAAACTTTGAGCTCATTTGCAGAATTTCTGTCATTTTATTGGAACATGTAGAGTTTGTGATGTACCAGTCAGTCAGTCAGTCAGTCAGTCAGTCAGTCAGTCAGTGAGACAGTCAGTCAGTCAGTCAGTCAGTCAGTCAGACAGTCAGTCAGACAGTCAGTCAGTCAGTCAGACAGTCAGTCAGTCAGTCAGTCAGTCAGACAGTCAGTCAGTCAGTCAGACAGTCAGTGAGACAGTCAGTCAGTCAGTCAGTCAGTCAGTAAGTCAGACAGTCAGTCAGTCAGTCAGACAGTCAGTCAGACAGTCAGTCAGTCAGACAGTCAGTCAGACAGTCAGTCAAACAGTCAGTCAGTCAGTCAGTCAGACAGTCAGTCAGACAGTCAGTCAGTCAGTCAGTCAGTCAGACAGTCAGTCAGTCAGTCAGACAGTCAGTCAGTCAGTCAGTCAGACAGTCAGTCAGACAGTCAGTCAGTCAGTCAGTCAGTCAGTCAGTCAGACAGTCAGTCAGTCAGTCAGACAGTCAGTCAGTCAGTCAGTCAGTCAGTCAGTCAGTCAGACAGTCAGTCAGTCAGACAGTCAGTCAGACAGTCAGTCAGTCAGTCAGTCAGTCAGACAGTCAGTCAGTCAGACAGTCAGTCAGTCAGACAGTCAGTCAGACAGTCAGTCAGTCAGTCAGTCAGACAGTCAGTCAGACAGTCAGTCAGTCAGTCAGTCAGTCAGTCAGTCAGACAGTCAGTCAGTCAGTCAGTCAGACAGTCAGTCAGTCAGTCATCAGTCAGTCAGTCAGACAGTCAGTCAGTCAGTCAGTCAGACAGTCAGTCAGTCAGTCAGACAGTCAGTCAGTCAGTCAGTCAGTCAGACAGTCAGTCATCAGTCAGTCAGTCAGTCAGTCAGTCAGTCAGACAGTCAGTCAGACAGTCAGTCAGTCAGTCAGTCAGTCAGTCAGTCAGTCAGTCAGACAGACAGTCAGTCAGTCAGTCAGTCAGTCAGTCAGACAGTCAGTCAGTCAGTCAGACAGTCAGTCAGTCAGTCAGTCAGTCAGTCAGACAGTCAGTCAGTCAGTCAGACAGTCAGTCAGTCAGTCAGTCAGTCAGTCAGACAGTCAGTCAGTCAGTCAGTCAGACAGTCAGTCAGTCAGTCAGTCAGACAGTCAGTCAGTCAGTCAGTCAGTCAGTCAGTCAGACAGTCAGTCAGTCAGTCAGTCAGTCAGCCAGTCAGACAGTCAGTCAGTCAGTCAGTCAGTCAGACAGTCAGTCAGTCAGTCAGTCAGTCAGTCAGACAGTCAGTCAGTCAGTCAGTCAGACAGTCAGTCAGTCAGTCAGTCAGTCAGTCAGACAGTCAGTCAGTCAGACAGTCAGTCAGTCAGTCAGTCAGTCAGTCAGTCAGTCAGTCAGACAGTCAGTCAGTCAGTCAGTCAGTCAGTCAGACAGTCAGTCAGTCAGTCAGTCAGTCAGACAGTCAGTCAGTCAGTCAGTCAGTCAGACAGTCAGTCAGTCAGTCAGACAGTCAGTCAGTCAGACAGTCAGTCAGTCAGTCAGTCAGTCAGTCAGTCAGTCAGTCAGACAGTCAGTCAGTCAGTCAGTCAGTCAGTCAGACAGTCAGTCAGTCAGTCAGTCAGTCAGACAGTCAGTCAGTCAGTCAGTCAGACAGTCAGTCAGTCAGTCAGTCAGTCAGTCAGACAGTCAGTCAGTCAGTCAGTCAGTCAGTCAGTCAGACAGTCAGTCAGTCAGACAGTCAGTCAGTAGTCAGTCAGTCAGTCAGTCAGTCACAGTCAGCACGTCAGTCAGACAGTCAGTCAGTCAGTCAGACAGTCAGTCAGTCAGTCAGTCAGTCAGACAGTCAGTCAGTCAGACAGTCAGTCAGTCAGTCAGTCAGTCAGTCAGACAGTCAGTCAGTCAGTCAGTCAGTCAGACAGTCAGTCAGTCAGTCAGTCAGTCAGTCAGTCAGTCAGTCAGACAGTCAGTCAGTCAGTCAGTCTCTTCATCTCAGACTTTGTTTTGCCTGAACTGTAGAATAAAACAAAAGTGCATTTGAACGTTTTTCTTGCTCTTTTGGACCAGAATTCATCCTGATGCTTCAGGCGAGTATTTACTTACATTCACTTTTTGTTTAGATCAATTTGAAGTCTTAAGATTTTAGAATTTGAATTACAGTCACTACAATGACGGTATTAATTGGTTAGAAAGAAGCTGCTTGTGTGAATGTGGAGCTGGATTTAGCAGCAGGCTAAGCTAACGCGGTTCTTTCTGATTGGACCGTTTTCCGCTTCAGTTTTCATTTAGAGTTGCACTTTATTTTATGTACATAACTTTCTGTTCTTGTTATATACAAAATATTTTCCTTTTCATTCCATTGAGATGAAGCATACTAATTTAAAATACAGTTCATAAGTGATTCCAAAAGGAATTGAAACAGGATCAAAACAGCTGATTAAACAATGCAGTGAAAACACAAAATGGTGTTGATGCAGTGAGAACCACTGACATCTGGTCAGGGTCAGGGTTAGATTCAGCAACACGGAGCATGAAGGGTTGGGGTTAGGGTTCACAGTGTTCTATTTTCTATGGTATTGGTGATTGGTATCGGTATCAGTGGTTGGTATCGGTGGTTGGTATTGGTATCAGTGGTTGGTATCGGTATCAGTGGTTGGTATCGGTGGTTGGTATTGGTATCAGTGGTTGGTATCGGTATCAGTGGTTGGTATCGGTGGTTGGTATTGGTATCAGTGGTTGGTATCGGTATCAGTGGTTGGTATCGGTGGTTGGTATCGGTATCAGTGGTTGGTATCGGTGGTTGGTATCGGTGGTTGGTATCTGTGGTTGGTATCGGTATCAGTGGTTGGTATCGGTATCAGTGGTTGGTATCGGTATCAGTGGTTGGTATCGGTGGTTGGTATCGGTATCAGTGGTTGGTATCGGTATCAGTGGTTGGTATCGGTGGTTGGTATCGGTGGTTGGTATCGGTATCAGTGGTTGGTATCGGTGGTTGGTATCGGTGGTTGGTATCGGTATCAGTGGTTGGTATCAGTATCAGTGGTTGGTATCGGTATCAGTGGTTGGTATCGGTATCAGTGGTTGGTATCGGTATCAGTGGTTGGTATCGGTATCAGTGGTTGGTATCGGTATCGGTGGTTGGTATCGGTATCGGTGGTTGGTATCGGTATCAGTGGTTGGTATCGGTATCAGTGGTTGGTATCGGTGGTTGGTATCAGTGGTTGGTATCGGTGGTTGGTATCGGTATCGGTGGTTGGTATCGGTATCAGTGGTTGGTATCGGTATCAGTGGTTGGTATCGGTATCAGTGGTTGGTATCGGTGGTTGGTATCAGTGGTTGGTATCGGTGGTTGGTATCGGTATTGGTGGTTGGTATCGGTATCAATGGTTGGTATCGGTATCAGTGGTTGGTATTGGTATCAGTGGTTGGTATCGGTGGTTGGTATCAGTGGTTGGTATCGGTGGTTGGTATCAGTGGTTGGTATCGGTGATTGGTATCGGTATCAGTGGTTGGTATCGGTGGTTGGTATTGGTATCAGTGGTTGGTATTGGTATCAGTGATTGGTATCGGTATCAGTGATTGGTATCGGTATTGGTGATTGGTATCGGTGTTGGTGGTTGGTATCAGTGATTTGCAGTCATTGGAATTGGCAGCTAGAAATGTGACCACAATATTGCTAGAAAAACCAGAACTGTGATTCTTAATGCTTTAATATTCAGTGAGAGGAGAAAGACAAAAGGTTGGTTTTCATTTTAAAGACAAAGTTTCATTCAGATTGTGAAAATACACCAAAGCAGCTCCTTGTTTTAGTGCTATTTAGCCTTTCTGACAGATGGTGGCGCCGTGACAGGAAACCCAACAGGAAGTGGCCCAGAACTAAAATCCTAGAGTGAAACATCCACCAGCAGAACCGTCTTTACTCTCCGCCCTGCAGCTTGTGGATTCCCATCACGGCCAGAGCCAGAACCTCCAGCAGAACCTCTGGTGGCAGATCGAAGACATCAGTCAGTGTCTTCAACGCCTCGTCAGAGGAAGAGAGGAGATCAGCGGCCCAACGCAGATCTCCATCTGGCTGCAGGCCGGCGGGGACAGAACCGCTCAGCTCGGGTTCATCATTGTCCTTCAGACTTTGCACCTGGAGACATGTCAAAAAAAGACAGATGGAGGGACATGGAGACAGGTGGAGACAGGTGGAGAAAGATGGAGACAAATGGAGGGACATGGAGACAGGTGGAGGGACATGGAGACAGGTGGAGACAGATGGAGGGACATGGAGACAGGTGGAGACAGGTGGAGACAGATGGAGGGACATGGAGACAGGTGGAGACAGGTGGAGACAGATGGAGGGACATGGAGACAGGTGGAGGGACATGGAGACAGGTGGAGACAGATGGAGGGACATGGAGACAGGTGGAGACAGGTGGAGACAGATGGAGGGACATGGAGACAGGTGGAGACAGGTGGAGACAGATGGAGGGACATGGAGACAGGTGGAGACAGGTGGAGACAGATGGAGGGACATGGAGACAGGTGGAGGGACATGGAGACAGGTGGAGACAGATGGAGGGACATGGAGACAGGTGGAGACAGATGGAGGGACATGGAGACAGGTGGAGACAGGTGGAGACAGATGGAGGGACATGGAGACAGGTGGAGACAGATGGAGGGACATGGAGACAGGTGGAGACAGATGGAGGGACATGGAGACAGGTCAGGTCTTCAGATATAATCATGTCTGGTTTAGTTTCTAATTGTCTGAATTCATTTGAATCTGAAATGTTGGTGAACTGAGAGACTTTGACCTTTAACCTTTAACAGCAGGACAGAGTTTTTCATGTCTGGTTTTTTGTCCCAGTGGATTAAATTGTGTTTTGATCTCATGAGTTTTTGTCTTGACTTTTGAAAAATTTGTGCAAGTTTTGGAGGAAAGTGATGTGAAAAGGGACAGTGAGGACATGATGTGGACGAACCAGCTGGTTGAGGACGGTGACAGTCTGGGGACTTCCTGAGATCAGAGGTCGCTGCAGTGGCGGCGGCAGAGCTACAGCAAGCAGGAGAAGAAGAAGAAGAAGAAGAAGAAGATGTTCAGGAGTGGATCCGTCTCGTCTTGGACTTGATCCACAGGAGGAACCAAAATCCTCAAAGTTTCTCTGCAGATTGAAAACTAAAAGCTGAAGCTGCTGAGCCTCTTCTGCTCAGACTCACCATCCAAGGCAGCAACCAGAACACAAAGACCGTCCCTCGCCTTGGGGGCTTTGGATTGGTCCAGGATGTCCATGAAGGAGGAGACAGTCTTAGACTCAGGAGGCTCACTGCCATCGTGCAGCTGAGAGGAAGACGCTGATCAGTGACCAGTGTGAGGCTGAGAAGATTTGATCTAAAGACCAGGAAGGAAAGTCTTACCATGTCCTCCAGCTCAGTCAGAGTGTCCTCTTCCTCCAGAACCTCTCTGAGCTTCTTCAGCACATCTCCACGAGTCCACTCTGGAAGCTTGTCAATCAGATTCAGAATATTTTCCTTTGTTTCAATCCTGCAGGAAAAACAGTCAAGAATCTGCAATGAATCCAGTGACTGGTTGACGAAACATTAATCAGGATAATATCGAGAATTTGGACATTAATGTTAAAACCAAACAACTGTTAGAGAAAGAGTCAATTCAGTGAAGCTTTGTTCTTAAAGTCCTTTCATGGCTCTAGAGACCTTGATGGACAGAAAGAAGGACAGAGACAAGGAGAGAAGACATGCAGCAAATGGTGGGACTGAGGATGTGCTGCCTGTGCTCTTCCACTGGGCCACTGGGAGCAGCCAATCAGGCTTCAACCAATCAGGCTTCAACCAATCAGGCTTCAACCAGTCAGGCTTCAACCAATCAGGCTTCAACCAGTCAGGCTTCAACCAATCAGGCTTCAACCAATCAGGCTTCAACCAATCAGGCTTCAACCAGTCAGGCTTCAACCAATCAGGCTTCAACCAGTCAGGCTTCAACCAGTCAGGCTTCAACCAATCAGGCTTCAACCAATCAGGCTTCAACCAGTCAGGCTTCAACCAGTCAGGCTTCAACCAATCAGGCTTCAACCAGTCAGGCTTCAACCAGTCAGGCTTCAACCAATCAGGCTTCAACCAATCAGGCTTCAACCAATCAGGCTTCAACCAGTCAGGCTTCAACCAGTCAGCTTCAACCAATCAGGCTTCAACCAGTCAGGCTTCAACCAATCAGGCTTCAACCAGTCAGGCTTCAACCAGTCAGGCTTCAACCAGTCAGGCTTCAACCAGTCAGGCTTCAACCAGTCAGGCTTCAACCAATCAGGCTTCAACCAGTCAGGCTTCAACCAGTCAGGCTTCAACCAATCAGGCTTCAACCAGTCAGGCTTCAACCAGTCAGGCTTCAACCAATCAGGCTTCAACCAATCAGGCTTCAACCAATCAGGCTTCAACCAGTCAGGCTTCAACCAGTCAGGCTTCAAACAATCAGGCTTCAACCAGTCAGGCTTCAACCAATCAGGCTTCAACCAATCAGGCTTCAACCAATCAGGCTTCAACCAATCAGGCTTCAACCAGTCAGGCTTCAACCAGTCAGGCTTCAACCAATCAGGCTTCAACCAGTCAGGCTTCAACCAATCAGGCTTCAACCAGTCAGGCTTCAACCAGTCAGGCTTCAACCAGTCAGGCTTCAACCAGTCAGGCTTCAACCAATCAGGCTTCAACCAGTCAGGCTTCAACCAATCAGGCTTCAACCAATCAGGCTTCAACCAGTCAGGCTCCAACCAATCAGGCTTCAACCAGTCAGGCTTCAACCAATCAGGCTTCAACCAATCAGGCTTCAACCAATCAGGCTTCAACGTCTCTGAAACAAAAACTGAGCAAACAGGTAAAGTATACTTCTCACCCTCTCTAGCTTTTTCCAGGATGTCATTGCCGATGGCATCAGAGAGCCAACCTGCAAACAGAAGGATAAAGGTCAGATAAAGGTCAGATTCCACACATGGAGACCTCAGGTCTAGAGGAGTTCAAGGTTCAACAGACAGATCTGAGTTTTGTCTAAACATAAACGTCCAAACTGTCGGAAACAAGATTGGTTTTTGCAGAACTTCTTTGTTGGACAGATTGACCTTTGGGTAAACCTGAGAGACTCTTCATTGGGTCCTAGGAGTGACCTTTAACCCCCAGATTCTTCATTGGTTCCTCTTCCTCCTGTCAGTCCTCTGGTCGTCTTCTAGTCTCATTTCCTTCACCTTCTGACCGTCATTCCATGAACCCATCTGCTCACACAGCTTCTGTCACTTCTAGTCTTTTTCTGAGGTTTTTTTCCTCTCAATCCTTTCAGTTAGTGTTGGGTTAGAGTTAGTTTATAGTTGGGTTTGGGTTAGTTTATAGTTGGGTTAGAGTTAGTTTATAGTTGGGTTATGTTTAGTTTAGGGTTAGTTGTCAGATTCTTCGGTTCCTATCAGGTCTTTTGCCTCCATGTTGTTTTTTCTTTTCCATAAACTGCAGTTCTGGAGGTTCATCATGAAAGCTTTCTGCATGATGATCTTGTCTGTCTCCTGCCTGCATTTCATTCTTAAAAACATCAATTCAAGTACTGAAGGCGTCTAAAATATATTGTATTTGAAGCTACAGGAATAAGGAATAGTTTTAATAAAACTCTGGCCGACCTCGTTTGTGAATCCAGGTCTCAAAAGGGATTTCTGCAAAAGGCAAGAAGAAATGATTAGCCACCAACGCCAACATGCAGAGCTCTGTCCAGACGGTGAAAGCTCCTACCGATCTTCCCTTTGTCCAGTCTGATCTCCACCAGGTTGTAAGCAAAGGTTCTACGTTCTGGTATCTTGAATGTGGTGCCCAACTCCACCTTCATCTGACAGAACAAACCAAACCCAAGGAGGTTTAATTATTCATCTCTACAGAAAAAATTAAAGTATTCCTCAGATGCAGAGAGAAACTGATTATCTCTAAACTGCCAGTGATCGTCATCCCACCGAAAACATCCAGATTAATCAACGGGCACCAAGATGTCTACCAATCTGAATCTGATGACGGCCCACCAAAGATGAAACTGTGTCAGAAAATATGAGGCAACGCACTTCAACTGAATATTTTTAAACTGAGTTTTTAGCTTAATGAACTTAAACTGTGGGGGTAAAGCTGTACTGCAGGGGGGGCAGATGCCTCCCATTTACCCCGATCTCAAAACCCAAACCAGTTTATCGTCCCTCATCAGCTTCAGTCAGCAGATATTCAGATGTTCTGAACATGTGTGACTCATTGACGGTCCACTCACCCCAAGACCCACTTTCACCAGGCTCTGGTACGACCCTGAGACTTTTCCCTCACAGCTTCCTGTACTGGTCAGAGTCACAGGTTGAGTGTTGTAAGCCATCTCAAACACAAACCCCAGTGTGTGGCTTTTCTTCAGTTTCAGCAACTTCAGGTCGTTTTTTTCAATCGTCCTACAAAGAAGAAGATCAGCATCAGGAAACTGTTCCACCCTGGAGGACAGCAGGACAGACAAGACCTACCTGCCCCTGAACGCCTCCCTCACACAATCAAGATCAACTTTCTTTTTCTTAATGGTAACAGAAGTCATAGCATCCACAACATCAGCGTTTATCCCAGCATCAACAACATCTCCTGCTTTGACTAGGACGTTCCCACCCATCATTCTGTAATTCTTGAAATCCTCCACCATCACTTCCTCCTGATCACCTGCGAAGAAGCAAGAGCAGCAGTGGGACGTGATGACAGCGATGGAAGCTGACTGCTTTTATTTTGAAAATACATCATTCTGAATTATTGTCCTTACTGTTGAGTGTATTAAGCTTACAGATTATTTTGAATGTCAGTTTGGTGTCTAAGCAGTTCAAAGGTTATTTTGTGCAATTTTCAAAGGTTTGTTCTGTACTTAATGATTATACTTTGACCTTGAGGAGTCCAGGAGTCTTAAGGTCGTTGGGTCGTTGGGTTAGGGTAAGACATAGTTCAGTTACTGCTGTTGTGTTGCTGCTTTTCCCACAAGACACAAAACAGAATCAACTTCACTCCTCAATGAAACAGCTTCAAGAGACTCACCTGGTGAAAACGTCTTCTCCCCCACCAGCTTAGGTAAGGTGTACTTGAGCACCTTGTACTTGGGAAAAGACCAGATGGGCCCCTTCTTGATTCTGACTAAAGTCAGAAGGTCTACTTCTGTATCTGGATCTTCATTGGGAACGAAACGTTGGTCGATGTTCAGGCTTCTGACGAACGCTGAGGCCGCAGCTTTGAACATGATGTCTGGACAGACAGGAGACGACAGAACCGTGAAAATCACTCACATGATGATGAAGCTGAACATTCAGGCACTTCCTGCTACTGTCACAATGTTATTGAAGGCTCCCCTCTGAGAGGACCCGGTTCTGTCCCGGTTCTGACCCGGTTATGACCCGGTTATGACCCGGTTCTGTCCCGGTTATGACCCGGTTCTGTCCCGGTTATGACCCGGTTCTGTCCCGGTTATGACCCGGTTCTGACCCGGTTCTGACCCGGTTGTTACCCGGTTCTGACCCGGTCCTGACCCGGTCCTAACCAGGTCCTGACCCGGTTCTGACCAGTTCTGTCCCGGTTCTGACCCGGTTATGACCCGGTTCTGTCCCGGTTTTGACCCGGTTCTTACCTGGTTCTGACCCGGTCCTGACCCGGTCCTGACCCGGTCCTCACCCGGTTCTGTCCCGGTTCTGACCCGGTCCTGACTCGGTCCTGACTCGGTCCTGACCCGGTTCTGTCCCGGTCCTGACCCGGTCCTGACCCGGTCCTGACTCGGTCCTGACCCGGTCCTGACCCGGTCCTGACCCGGTCCTGACTCGGTCCTGACCCGGTCCTGACCCAGTTCTGACCTGGTCCTCACCCGGTTCTGTCCCGGTTCTGACCCGGTTCTGACCCGGTCCTGACTCGGTCCTGACTCGGTCCTGACTCGGTCCTGACCCGGTTCTGACCCAGTTCTGTCCCGGTTCTGACCCGGTTATGACCCGGTTCTGTCCCGGTTCTGACCCGGTCCTGACTCGGTCCTGACCCGGTTCTGACCCGGTCCTGACTCGGTCCTGACCCGGTCCTGTCCCGGTCCTGACCCGGTCCTGACCCGGTTCTGACCCGGTCCTGACTCGGTCCTGACTCGGTCCTGACCCGGTTCTGACCCAGTTCTGTCCCGGTTCTGACCCGGTTATGACCCGGTTCTGTCCCGGTTTTGACCCGGTTCTTACCCGGTTCTGACCCGATTCTGACCCAGTTCTGACCTGGTCCTCACCCTGTTCTGTCCCGGTTCTGACCCGGTCCTGACTCGGTCCTGACCCGGTCCTGACCCGGTTCTGACTCGGTCCTGACCCGGTCCTGACCCGGTCCTGACCCGGTTCTGACTCGGTCCTGACCCGGTTCTGACCCGGTCCTGACTCGGTCCTGACCCGGTCCTGACCCGGTCCTGACTCGGTCCTGACCCGGTTCTGACCCGGTTCTGACCCGGTTCTGACCCGGTTCTGACCCGGTCCTGACTCGGTCCTGACCCGGTTCTGACCCGGTTCTGACCCGGTCCTGACTCGGTCCTGACCCGGTTCTGACCCGGTCCTGACTCGGTTCTGACTCGGTCCTGACCCGGTTCTGACCCGGTTCTGACCCGGTCCTGACCCGGTTCTGACCCGGTCCTGACTCGGTCCTGACCCGGTTCTGACCCGGTTATTGATTTTAGTTACTTGTCTTCTATCGGGTTCA
This sequence comes from Poeciliopsis prolifica, assembly GCF_027474105.1. Lineage (NCBI taxonomy): Eukaryota > Metazoa > Chordata > Actinopteri > Cyprinodontiformes > Poeciliidae > Poeciliopsis > Poeciliopsis prolifica. The sequence goes on from NW_026562535.1 coordinate 321,899, forward strand.
TCAGCTCTCTGCCTGATTATTTATGCTGCACAGCAAACGTTCACATTCTGGAAACGTCAAGACTTCGACCTCAGGCTGTTTCTGTGGAACCACCGGATCCAGTCGGACCGGTCCCTCTGCTTTTCTGACTCTGCTGACGACCCGGTTCGGTTCTGGATACCTGAACCAGAGATCCGATCAGCCTGATGCTGCTGAGGGTTTCTGAGTGTTTCCTGCTCTGTGCTGTCAGATCATGTTTACTGAACATGAGACTTTCTGCTGGTTTTGTCCCAGAATCACAGAACCAACCTGATCAGTGGGATGATAGTGAGTAAAAGTTTGATTTATTACACTGTCTACAATATCAGAACATATGAAATATTCAGATATTGAATCGGTCCAAAATGTAAAATAACTTTATAACATTTTTATCAACCCTTAGAAAAACAAACCAGAGAAAATCTGGAAACATAATTGAATCTCCAGCAAACCATCAGAACCAACCTGATGCTGCAGAGTCTGGAAGCTTCTCGTCTCGTTTCATTGAGTGAAATAATCTCAGTTTATGTGTGAAATAAAAAGCATTTCTGTTTGCTGCAGAGACTCACAGGAATCTTACCTGGACGTCTGGATCAGCAGGAGCGTCAGTCAGGCTGCAGCGGCTCCTCGGCTGCAGCGGCTCATATGTGAACAGAACGTCTTCCTGGATTGACGTGTCACATTCATGTGACTTCATCTCACCGTACCAGAACCGTTCAGCTGGAAACCAGTTCAGGTCCCGTTTCATTCAGCTCTGATGATCCTCTGCTGTGTTTGGCGTGTCGTCAGGAGGTCAAAGTTCGACGCTCCAGGTAGCAAACCAAAGAATTGTGTTTAAAAGTAATGAAGGCTTAAAACTGTTCAGAATAGAAAGTGAATGAAAAGAACCAGGATTCCTGATATGATGAGAGGAAACTGTGATAGATTGTTTTGTTGCCCCCTACTGGTAAGAAATACCAACATACCAGTTCCAGGTATAGTTCTGAGTCGGCCAGTTTATTAGCTGTATTGCTGTGGCTGTATGTTTCCTGGGTTCCACCATAAAAAGACATCGTCCCCACATGTTCTCTGTGTGATTTTTCTAACCAAGAATATCACAGAAACCAAGTCGTTCACAAACCCAATTGAACAGTTCAATTGTGTTCATGAGAACTGTTCATGAGAACTGTTCATTATTCATGAGAACTGTTCATTATTCATGAGAACTGTTCATGAGAACTGTTCATTATTCATGAGAACTGTTCATGAGAACTGTTCATGAGAACTGTTCTTCCTGTTCCTGTAAACTTTTCTCTGTGTTTCTTCTTCTGCAGATTTTGTGCTATTTTCACTTTATGCTATTCAGCTTGTTCTGCTAATGGGCAGGGTTACCATGGTTACCAGGGTTACCATGGTTACCACCAATCATCCCGGTTCTGAGTCATCACGGAGGAAACACACCAGCGGCCATTTTGAGGCCGGACAGTCAAACGGCTCTGTAGGTCAACATGCTAATGCTAATCTAGATGCTAACTGTCAATAACTGTTCATGGTTTGACTTTAAAGCACAGAATTTTAATTTCAGCTTGAACACATCAGGATGTCGTGTCTTTGCAGCTCAGCTTGTCCTCAATCGATGCTCTTCACTCTTCACCCTGCAGCCTGTGGACTCCCAACACGGCCAGAGCCAGAACCTCCAGCAGAACCTCGGGACGCCGGTCCCACGCCGCACTCAGCTCCGCCAGCGTCTCACTGGACCCACAGAGGACATCCGCCGCCCAGCGCAGCCCCCCGTCCTGCTGCAGGGGGACAGGGGGACATGCAGGGAGACTGGGCTCATCTCCGTCCTTCAGACTGTCCACCTGGACACACGAGGAGACAGGATGAGGGACAAGGAGACGGGATGAGGGACAAAGAGACAGGATGAGGGAAAAGAGACAGGATGAGGGAAAAGAGACAGGATGAGGGACAATGATGTCCCACTCTGGCCCAAATTTGTCCATTTATGAATCATTCCCACCAGTTCTGTTCAGTCACTTTGACTAAACTCTGGTCCATTTGTCTAGTCAAAGTTCGGTCTGGTTGGTGAGGTGAGATTAGTAGCTGACCTCTGACCTCTGGTCCTCCAAGCCTGGGTCTGGTTCGGTTTGAATGTGAACGCCAAGTGGACCAGAAACCGCTCAAAAGACAGGAAGTGACTACAGAGCAGGGCATTCTGGGTAAATCCAACCAAAGCTAACGTGCTAGCCTAGCGCTAGCAGCAGAAATGGCTCCTGGTCTTCAGCCAAACACTAAAGAGAAATCACTAAACTCTGACGCCTCCATCTTGTTTCATCTGGTGAAACAGGAAGTTGCTTTCAGCGTCTTCAGAGGTTTTAGTGTCGTTTCCTGCAGTGGTTGTTGTGCAGGCCCCCACAGGCCAGGAGGGAAACATTCTGGTTTGGGTCAGAACCACTGCAGCTGGAGGTGGAGCAGAAGTTCTGGTTCCAGTAGAACCGGGTGAACTGGACCGTCAGGAGGGAAACAGCCTCAGTGTCTCATTTTGACTCATTTTTGTTCCTTTTGTCCTTCATTTAAATTTGTTCAGGTTTGTTTGTAAATCTGGAGTTCAGATGAAAATAATAATCACAATTTTTAGAGATTTATTGTAGGTAGGTAAGTAGGGCACAAACCAGCTGGACGAGGACAGTCAGAGTTTCAGGAGCACAGGAGGTCAAAGGTCGCACCTCGAGCTCTGGCAGACCTGCAGGAAACAGAAGAACTGAAGGCTGCAGCTCAGACGATTGGCCAGTAGGTGGCAGCAGCGTCACACTCACCGTCCATGGCGCAGACCAGGAGATGGACAGCGTCCCTCACTTTGGAGGAGACTTTGGACTCATCCAAGACGTCCATGAAGGACGAAACGACCTTGGACGGGGGACGCTCTGGCTGTCCTTTGCTGCTCTGGTCCAGCTGACAGGAAGAGGAGAAGAAGAATCACCGTCTGATCAGACGCCGCCGTCTGGAGGTTAACCAGCTGACAGGAAGTTTGGGTCTGAACCGTTTCCTCCAGGACACTCAGCGCCTCGTCTTCCTGCAGGACGTCCTGGAGGCCTCTCAGCAGGTGGCGGCGAGTCGACACAGGAAGTTCCTCCAGCGGCCGCAGAAGAACCTCCTTCATCTCGATCCCTGCAGGAAACAGCAGGAAGTTAGCAGCAGCAGTGAGGTCACAAGGTCATGGTCACAAGGTCAGTGATGGAGAGGAGGACGATGAAGAGGACCGTCTCTGGCTAGGTCCATCGGGTCAGAGTTCACCGCATCGTGGCTCAGACCTGCCAGCAGAGCAGACATCAGGGTCAAGTGACATCATCAGCTTCAGCCGGAGGTGAAGCTGCGACTCGCCGGAAACCGTGAGACTCGTGAGACGGAAACCGACCTCTCCGTTTGTGAGACCAGCTCTCCAAAGCGATTTCTGCACAAGAGACAAAGATTCCCATGACAAAGACCTGCAGGACAGTGAGGACACGGGGGACAGTGGGGACAATGGGGGCAATGGGCACAGTGAGGACGCAGTGAGGACAGTGAGGACGCAGGGGACAGTGAGGACACGGGGGACAGTGGGACAATGGGCACAGTGAGGACACGGGGGACAGTGGGGACAATGGGGGCAATGGGCACAGTGAGGACGCAGTGGGCACAGTGAGGACGCAGTGAGGACGCAGGGGACAGTGAGGACACGGGGGACAGTGGGGACAATGGGCACAGTGAGGACACGGGGGACAGTGGGGACAGTGAGGACACGGGGGACAGTGGGGACAGTGAGGACACGAGGACAGTGGGGACAGTGAGGACAATTGGGACAGTGAGGACAGTGAGGACAGTGGGGACAGTGAGGACAGTTAGGACAGTGGGGACAGTGAGGACACGGGGACAGTGAGGACACGGGGACAGTGGGGACAGTGAGGACAGTGGGGACAGTTAGGACAGTGAGGACAGTGAGGACACGGGGACAGTGGGGACAGTGAGGACAGTGGGGACAGTGAGGACACGGGGACAGTGGGGACAGTGAGGACACGGGGACAGTGGGGACAGTGAGGACACGGGGACAGTGGGGACAGTGAGGACAGTGGGGACAGTGAGGACACGGGGACAGTGAGGACAGTGGGGACAGTGAGGACAGTGGGGACAGTGAGGACAGTGGGGACAGTGAGGACAGTTAGGACAGTGGGGACAGTGAGGACACGGGGACAGTGAGGACAGTGGGGACAGTGAGGACAGTGGGGACAGTTAGGACAGTGAGGACAGTGAGGACACGGGGACAGTGAGGACAGTGAGGACAGTGCTCCTACCCATGGCCCCGTCCCGCAGCAGCACCTCCACCAGGCTGAAGGCGAAGGTGGACTTGTCTGGGACAGTGAAGGTGGTGTCCTCCTTGGACTTGCCCTGATGGAGGACAGATGTCTTCACTGAATGAACATCACATCATTTCCATCAGCTGCTCTGGAGCCTCACAGCCAGCAGGGGGCGCTCAATGTTGGCGGCGACTGCGGGTTCGATTCCCAGACATTCTGTCTCTGCTCTGAGCCTCTGAATCCTGGTGTCTGCTGGACACACCAGGTCTCAAGGTCCAGATGCAGAAGGCGGGACGATGCTGTGGCCGTATGACATCACTTCCTGCTCTGGCATTAAGCCGCAGAACCACGTAGAACTAGATGATCTAGATCTGAACCCTGCAGGGCGAAGCTCCAAACCGCTGATAGAAATAGACATTCTAGATGTGACCATCAGCGGCTCTGACCTTGAAAACCATGTTGGCCAGTTTGTGGACGCCGCGAAGACGCAGGCGGAGACGCTGCCGTCCGTCCCCTTCTTCTTGACGACGGTCACGGGTCCAGAGTTATAGACCGTCTCATAAACGAAGGTCAGCAGGTCGTTTTTCTTCAGCTTCAGCGCCTGCAGCGTCCCGCCGCCGATCGGCCTGCGGAGCGGCAGGTCAAAGGTCAACAGGAAGCGGCAGGTCAAAGGTCAACAGGTAGCAGCAGGTCAAAGGTTCACAGGAAGCGGCAGGTCAAAGGTCAACAAGAAGCGGGAGGTCAAAGGTCAACAGGACGCTCCAAAACCTTTACCTGCCGCTGAAGCGGCTCCTCACGGCTGAAAGGTCGACTCTCTTCTTGTTGATGCTGACGGACTCGGTCAGGCCGTCCACCGAGTCGTAGTCTGCAGAGACGTCCGCTTGGCCCAGCGCTCCGTGTCCTCCGTCCACCTTGGCGCTGCCGCTGGTCTCCACCCACGTCTTGAAGTCGTCCACCAGGACGTCCTCCTGCACCTCTGGCAGGAAGCAGACGGTCTGGACGTCACATGACTCTGAGGCTGCTGAGCTTCAGCTGACTCACCTGGACGGACGTCTCACCTGGACGGAAGTCTTTGTCCCCAGCAGCTCCGGCAGCGTGACGTTCAGGGCCTTGTATGTGGGGAACTGGAATAAAGTTCCCTTTCTGACCCGAACCAGAGTCAGAACCTCCATCCTTCTGTTCAGGTTGCAGTTGGAGATCAGATCCTCCTGAGCGCCGGTGGCTCTGACCAGAGCTTTAGTTTCAGCCGCAAACATCGTCTGGAGACACAGGACGTCCTCAGAGACAAAACGTCTACAGGGACAAAACGTCTACAGGGACAAAATGTCCTCAGAGACAGAACGTCTACAGGGACAAAATGTCCTCAAGGACAGGACGTCCTCAGAGACAGAACGTCTACAGGGACAAAACGTCTACAGGGACAAAATGTCCTCAGAGACAGAACGTCTACAGGGACAAAACGACCACAGGGACAGAACGTCTACTGGGACAGAACGTCTACTGGGACAAAACGACCACAGGGACAGAACGTCTACTGGGACAGAATGTCTACAGGGACAAAATGTCCTCAAGGACAGGACGTCCTCAGAGACAGAACGTACAGGGACAGAACGTCTACTGGGACAAAACGACCACAGGGACAGAACGTCTACTGGGACAGAATGTCTACAGGGACAAAATGTCCTCAAGGACAGGACGTCCTCAGAGACAGAACGTCTACAGGGACAAAACGACCACAGGGACAGAACGTCTACTGGGACAGAACGTCTACAGGGACAAAATGTCCTCAAGGACAGGACGTCCTCAGAGACAGAACGTCTACAGGGACAGAACGTCCTCAGAGACAGAACGTCTACAGGGACAAAACGTCTACAGGGACAAAATGTCCTCAAGGACAGGACGTCCTCAGAGACAGAACGTCTACAGGGACAGAACGTCCTCAGAGACAAAACGTCTACAGAGACAAAATGTCCTCAAGGACAGGACGTCCTCAGAGACAGAACGTCTACAGAGACAAAATGTCCTCAAGGACAGGACGTCCTCAGAGACAGAACGTCTACAGGGACAAAACGTCTACAGGGACAAAACGTCTACAGGGACAAAATGTCCTCAAGGACAGGACGTCCTCAGAGACAAAACGTCTACAGGGACAGGACGTCCTCAGAGACAAAACGTCTACAGGGACAAAATGTCCTCAAGGACAGGACGTCCTCAGAGACAGAACGTCTACAGGGACAGAACGTCCTCAGAGACGGAACGTCTACAGAGACAAAATGTCCTCAAGGACAGGACGTCCTCAGAGACAAAACGTCTACAGGGACAGGACGTCCTCAGAGACAAAACGTCTACAGGGACAAAACGTCCTCAAGGACAGGACGTCCTCAGAGACAGAACGTCTACAGGGACAAAACGTCCTCAAGGACAGGACGTCCTCAGAGACAGAACGTCTACAGGGACAGAACGTCCTCAGAGACAGAACGTCTACAGAGACAAAATGTCCTCAAGGACAGGACGTCCTCAGAGACAGAACGTCTACAGGGACAGAACGTCTACAGAGACAAAACGTCTACTGGGACAAATCCACAGTCTGTCCTCCCACTGGAGGTCCAGGTTCTATCAGGTGCTGGAGAACGAAGACCAGATGAATTGGACTCCCATTCAGTTCCTGGGACCTTGTAGAGGAACCGGATCTGAATCTGTGAATTTATCTGATAAATCATCAGATTATAGATTATAGATTAAAATCTCCCTGAAGGTTTTCTAAATGATTCATCTCTATTGGATGAAACCTGCTGCAGTTCATCCAGGAACGTCGACATGAAGCTGCAGCTTCTCTGAACGAGGATCTGGACCTGAGCGTCTAGACGCCTTACATCTAGAGACCAGAGACAAACAACAGGAGAGTTCAGCCTCACCTGAGACGCTCTGCAGGAGGACAGTCAGCAGGAAGACAGTCTGCAGGAGGACAGTCTGCAGGAAGACAGTCTGCAGGAGGACAGTCAGCAGGAAGACAGTCAGCAGGAGGACAGTCAGCAGGAAGACGCTCAGCTCAAGTTGGGACCCGTTGCTGAAGCTGCAGCTTCAGCAGGACGAGCTTTATACTGAGGCCGGGGGCGGATCCAGTTCTGGGGCGGATCCAGTTCAGATCGTTTCCCAGGCAACCAACAGCACACCCTTCTTCTTCTTCTCCTTCAGATAAGCTGCTCAGGTTCGGACACGTCTGGACAGAACCAGCGTCTCCATGTCCTCATTCCTCTCAGAGCTGCAGGACGGGTTCGTGAATCCTGCTCCGGTGGAGAACCGTTGACATTATTCTGTCTACAGAAAGGATGTGGCTGTAATGTGTGTCCTGATGACCCAGGTCAAAGGTCAACAGAAGGACAGCTAATATCTCTGCAGACCCCACAGATCCTGGACACAAACTGACTCATTTTATGGATTTTCTTCCTTCAGTAACTGATGAGTCCAAATTTTATATGAATTATTAAAGTGAGAGTAGACAGGTTCTGACCCGTCCACAGGCCACGACGGGTCAGAACCTCTTAGTGATACATGTGGAGACCAACCAGAACTGAACCAGATCTCAACCGGATCTGAACTGGATCTGAAGATGCCAGTTTGATCTTCACCTGATCAGATCTCAGTGATGCTGATCGGTTCTCCATAAGGAACCAATCAGGCAGCAGCAGATCAAAGTGCTGCTGCAGGAACCAGGAAATGGATCAGAACCAGAAGAGTTAAAGTTAAAGGTGAGTAGCTGAACATTCAGCTGAGTTGGACGTGTCTCTGCTGTCTCTCCTTAAGCTCCGCCTCTTTCTGTTCACTTTGTGCTGCAGCTGCTCAGGTTCGGACACGTCTGGACAGAACCAGCGTCTCCATGTCCTCATTCCTCTCAGAGCTGCAGGACGGGTTCGTGAATCCTGCTCCGGATCAGCCTCTATTCCAGAACTGCTGACCCAAATGGTAGCATTTGGTTCCGGTCCCAGTCCAGAACCCGGCTCCAGTCCAGAACCCGGTTCCAGTCCAGAACCCGGCTCCAGTCCAGAACCCGGCTCCAGTCCAGAACCCGGTTCTGGTCCTGGTCCAGCTCCAGTGAGGAATGTTCCTGGAGGTTCTGCTCAGTGTTGTATAGTAACAAAAAAAATACTTCACTACTTTACTTAAGTATATTTTGGAGTACTTCATACTTTCCTCGAGTATGAAAATGTTTGATAACTTTCACTTTTACTTCACTACATTTCCGAACTTAATTTCATACTTTTACTCCGATACATTTTCAATGTGTGGTTTAGTTACTGGTTACAAAAGAAACGAGAGAGAAACGCAAATGTTTTGATCAACCTACTGATCAACTGCAACAAAGCCTGTTAGCCTGGGCTTGTTCATCTCCACCAATAGGATGCACAGGTTTCTCCTCCCCACCTACATCAAAAAGTCCAGTCTGATTGGTTAGTTCTCCGTTTGCGTAGGTTTGTGCCGTTAAAATGTTCGTTTGTGCAGCTTTGGTTTCTGAGATATTAAATGATTTTTTAGGCCATCCAGAGTTACCATCCCCGCAGTTTGCTCCAAAACAAACCAAAGTGGGCTGGTTCATTTTGCAGGTTTGTGCCGTTAAAACAAACGCAGCAAAGTTATTTTCAGTTTGGATTTTGGCTTTTCCAATATCCGGTGTGAGCGGCGTCTAGCTCGAGGTTGATCCGATTCACGAACGCTAATTTGGGCCAGCCGGTCTCTGGTCTCCTCCTTCCTCAAGGTGTCGGAGTTTCACTCAGGGAGAGTCAACAAATTTTACATCCAAACTCTCCTGAGAAACTAATGGAAATAGATTTCTTGCCTTGTGACAAACTGACACTAAATTCATGACACATTCCTAGAAATTGTAATCTTAAAAAGTATATATTTTGGATGGCCTAAAAATCATTTTAATATCTCGGAAGCCAAAGCTGCACAAACAAAAATTTTAATGGCACCAACTGAGCACAAACCAATCAGAGTATTTGCTGGATTATTTGAGTAGATGGGTCAGCTTCATGGAGGTCTGTTTCCTTCTCCCATTAAACACCAAGTTAACTAAAATCTCTCCTCTTCAGATGCCAATAAGCTGCATTTCCCTCCCAATTCTTTCTTTTGCATAATGACCAGTTGTTGCACCTATAGTGTGTGAAGTAGAGGAATCCTAACGGCTTTTTCTCTTCATGTTGGCCACATTTTCTGTACTGACTATTTATTTTTCTCATTTTCAGCACTGACCTTACTGAAAGGGAAAACTTGAGGCTTATAGAAACTTGTATTTTCTGTCCTGGAGGGTTTACTAAGAAGCTGGTTCAGTTGTAAAGCAGGTTAAGTTAACCTAAAGCTTTTCTGACAGACTTTTCAAAATATTCACTAAGATCCAAATAAGATCATTAAATAATAATAAATCCTGAAACCTGATATCTGAACGTTTTTAACGTAATCTTTGCTCGGCTTGCGGGGCGCAGGCGGTTCCACGGGGAAGGGTGTGCTTAGCGGTAAAGAGAGAAAAAGAGTAAAAAGGTGCGAGTGGTTCTGAGTTGATCCCCTGTTCAGGTTATTCTACCTTTGTTTTCCTTCGCTGTGGTTCATCACAGCTGCTGGAGTTTCTGAACGTTCAATAAACGACAAACTTGGAGTAATGACCTCGTTAGTTTACGGTAAACAACCAACATCAAATAGGACACATATATTTGATTAACAAACATATATTTAACAAACAAATGGCTTCTACCACAATAATTGTCAAATTACATTAATTATAGTCAATAGGGTTTGATTTATAATTTGTATGTCTTCATGCCATGAGGTAGATCTCAGCCGGCTGGTGAGAGAAAAAGTAGATCTTGGTCTCAAAAGGTTTAGATAAAGCACCTAATGTTCTTAACTAAATGATGCTGCAGGTTTATCTATTAGCAGGTTTCATTTTGCCTGCACTTGTGTTCATTGTTTTAAGTGTATTTAACAAGTTTACCAAAATATAAAAAATGTCATTCAAACTGCATTTGCCTTGTTTTACTTTTCATTACATTACTGAGTTCATCCATTGTTACAGTCATTTCCATATTTAAGTACAAAACATTTCAGATACTTTAAGACTTTAACTCAAGTAACATTTCAGTGACTTTACTTTTACCAAAGTCATATTTTGGAGCGGTACCGATACTTTTACTGGACTCTGAGATTTCAGGACTTTATATAACTGGTTCTGCTTCGTCACATCTGCAGGTTTCAACAAATTCTTGTTTCATAACCATTTTGCTTCAGGAGTTTATGTTTCATAAGAGCAGCAAGTCTGAACAGAACTGGACCAGAACAGAACCTGAACCTCTCAGGAACCTGAAAACGTCCAGGTTCCTGACAGCAGGTTCTGACCCGAATAGGTCCAGCTGGGATTCGGGTCAGAACTCTGATGTCTGATCATCATAAAACTAAACGTCTCGGCATTTTGTTTGATTTTCACTAAATGAAGCTTTAAGTGATTAATGATCAGAATGTGACTTAGTGGAACCAATCAGACTGATAATCAATGATCAATAAACCATAATGTTCATTTATTCATCTGGAAACTCAAAACTTTAGGAATCTGCTGCTTGTAATGCTTCGTGTTTCCTCCAGCAGGCGGCGCTGCAGAGCTGCTCATAAATCAGACTGAGATGAAATGTATTTATTATTGAGTATTGCTAATCTAATAATTATTGATTATGAGGTGAAGTGGTGAATGGTGACAGTATTTATGTTTCATTCGTTACAATTTCAGTTTGATTTAGATTTTAGTTCTTGTCTGAAACATTTTGTTTTTCTAAAATCTTAGTTTTATTTACTTATTATTGTTTGTCTCAAGTTAAAGTTTGTTTTGTTTTTTGTGCTTCATTTGCATGTTTGTGTCCATCAGGCAGGTTTTATTGATAAGTATTGATAAGCAGAACTCATGGAAACGTTTCCTCCTCAGGATGAATCGTCTCGTTCTTCGCTCCATCCAGGGAACTGATCGATCACTGATCACTGATCAATCACTGATCACTGATCAATCACTGATCACTGATCAATCACTGATCACTGATCAATCACTGATCACTGATCGATCACTGATCACTGATCCATCAAAGTGTATATTGTTTTTCTGATCAATATTGAGGTGTGATGTCATCCTTCATTGATGAACACCCTGCAGCTCTGATCTTTTATTCATGGAAATCATTTTTACAACAGTTCAAAGTGCTTTGATGTTTATGGATGATCCATAAATCATTTTCTTCATATAATCTTTAATCTCCAAGCTTTTTAACCCACATGCAAGAACACAATCAGGTGAGGCAGTAAAAGAACAATAATAGTTTATTGAGTCCAGGGAAAAGGAAACGGGAAAAGGAAAGGGGAAAAGGAAACGGGAAAAGGAAACGGGAAAAGGAAAGGGGAAAGGAAACGGGAAAAGGAAACGGGAAAAGGAAAGGGGAAAAGGAAACGGGAAAAGGAAACAGGAAAAGGAAACAGGAAAAGGAAACGGGAAAAGGAAAGGGGAAAAGGAAACGGGAAAAGGAAACGGGAAAAGGAAAGGGGAAAAGGAAACGGGAAAAGGAAAGGGGAAAAGGAAAGGGGAAAAGGAAACGGGAAAAGGAAACAGGAAAAGGGGAAAAGGAAACGGGAAAAGGAAACGGGAAAAGGAAAGGGGAAAAGGAAACGGGAAAAGGAAAGGGGAAAAGGAAACGGGAAAAGGAAAGGGGAAAAGGAAACAGGAAAAGGAAACGGGAAAAGGAAACAGGAAAAGGAAACGGGAAAAGGAAAGGGGAAAAGGAAAGGGGAAAAGGAAACGGGAAAAGGAAACAGGAAAAGGAAAGGGGAAAAGGAAACGGGAAAAGGAAACGGGAAAAGGAAAGGGGAAAAGGAAACGGGAAAAGGAAACGGGAAAAGGAAAGGGGAAAAGGAAACGGGAAAAGGAAACGGGAAAAGGAAAGGGGAAAAGGAAACGGGAAAAGGAAAGGGGAAAAGGAAAGGGGAAAAGGAAACGGGAAAAGGAAACAGGAAAAGGAAAGGGGAAAAGGAAACGGGAAAAGGAAACGGGAAAAGGAAAGGGGAAAAGGAAACGGGAAAAGGAAAGGGGAAAAGAAAACGGGAAAAGGAAAGGGGAAAAGGAAACAGGAAAAGGAAACGGGAAAAGGAAACAGGAAAAGGAAACGGGAAAAGGAAACGGGAAAAGGAAACGGGAAAAGGAAACAGGAAAAGGAAAGGGGAAAAGGAAACAGGAAAAGGAAAGGGGAAAAGGAAACAGGAAAAGGAAACAGGAAAAGGAAAGGGGAAAAGGAAACGGGAAAAGGAAAGGGGAAAAGGAAACGGGAAAAGGAAAAGGAAAAGGAAACGGGAAAAGGAAACAGGAAAAGGAAACGGGAAAAGGAAAGGGGAAAAGGAAAGGGGAAAAGGAAACGGGAAAAGGAAACAGGAAAAGGAAAGGGGAAAAGGAAACGGGAAAAGGAAACGGGAAAAGGAAAGGGGAAAAGGAAACGGGAAAAGGAAAGGGGAAAAGGAAACGGGAAAAGGAAAGGGGAAAAGGAAACGGGAAAAGGAAACGGGAAAAGGAAACAGGAAAAGGAAACGGGAAAAGGAAACAGGAAAAGGAAACGGGAAAAGGAAACGGGAAAAGGAAAGGGGAAAAGGAAACAGGAAAAGGAAAGGGGAAAAGGAAACAGGAAAAGGAAACAGGAAAAGGAAAGGGGAAAAGGAAACGGGAAAAGGAAAGGGGAAAAGGAAACGGGAAAAGGAAACAGGAAAAGGAAACGGGAAAAGGAAACGGGAAAAGGAAACGGGAAAAGGAAACGGGAAAAGGAAAGGGGATGGGGTTCTGGAACTGATGACTGGATGTCTGACTGCCAATGAGAAGCTGCAGGTCAATCAGGGGGTCAAGGTCAGTCTCTCCAGGATAAACAGATTCATTCTTGGAGGGAGTCACTATGATACCTGGCTGGAGAAGATGGTTGGAGGGCGGACAGGTAGTGAGCGGTCAGAGCGGGTCCGACTCGGTCCAGAACACCGAACCTCCAGGTGGTTGAAGAAGCGTCCAAAGCAACGGAGCAGCAGAAGTATAAACCCGGGGCAGGGTTACATCTCAGAGGGCCTTTCATGAAACGATCAAAACACCCAGACCGAGCCGCCAAAGCAGCTGCAGGTGCGTCAACGGGGTCGGCTGGGCACAACTCCAGGGGCTCTGCATCCTAGCGGCACCTGGTGGATGCCTCTGGAAACAGCAGGTGCTCCAGGGAGACACAACAAAAATAAAAGAAACAGAAGAAAAACACAAACCCTCAATGGTTGGTGAAGTGCCGAAATGGATACATTGTTTAAAAATGTCTTTTTGTTATTTTAACTATTTTTATCATTACACATAAAAATCAATGTAATTTGGTTCTAGTATAACTTAAAACATGAACTGCTATTGTTACAGGTGACAGTACAGTAATTAGTTACGTTAATATTTATTTGTAAAGATTTTAAAGTGAGTTTTGTTTCTGTTGTGTTGAAATCAAAAGTCTTCTTTAGTTAAAAAGATTATGATTAAAGTGTTTCTTTATTAGGCCAAATGTTTTATGAAAATGAACCAATCTGCTCCTTGTTCTGTCCAAACATTGAGAGGCTCAACAAAATCCTTTCCAGATTCTTCAATTTTGTTGACGTTTAAATATGTGAATAATTGAAACATTTAGCCCTGATGAGTACAATGCCCCAGTTCAACAATGAAGCTATGACCCCAACCCCAACACCAAGCCGAACCCAAACCCCAACACCAACCCAAACCCCAAACCAAACCCAAACCCCAACACCAACCCAAACCCCAACACCAACCCAAACCCCAACCCGAACCCAAACCCCAACACCAACCCAAACCCCAACACCAACCCAAACCCCAACACCAACCCAAACCCCAACCCGAACCCAAACCCCAACACCAACCCAAACCCCAACCCAAACCCAAACCCCAACCCAAACCCAAACCCCAACACCAACCCAAACCCCAACACCAACCCAAACCCCAACACAAACCCAAACCCCAACACCAACCCAAACCCCAACACCAACCCAAACCCCAACACCAACCCAAACCCCAACACCAACCCAAACCCCAACACCAACCCAAACCCCAACCCGAACCCAAACCCCAACACCAACCCAAACCCCAACCCAAACCCAAACCCCAAACCAAACCCAAACCCCAACACCAACCCAAACCCAACACCAACCCAACCCCAACCCAAACCCAAACCCCAACACCAACCCAAACCCAACACCAACCCAAACCCCAACACCAACCCAAACCCCAACACAAACCCAAACCCAACACCAACCCAAACCCAACACCAACCCAAACCCCAAACCAAACCCAAACCCCAACACAAACCGAAATCCCAACACCAACCCCAACCCTACAGACACCCAAACATGGATGGATTCTGTCACTGCAGCTCTAATAGAACACAAATATTAGATTCAGTTCATCCAGTTCACAGATGCTCAATTCTTCTACCAGTCGATTGCTGGAAAGTTTTGAGTGGATCTCAGCCACAGGCGACAAACTGAAGGTCTTCAGGACACTGAGAGCAGAACTTCCTCTTCTGACAGGATCATCAAAATATTCACCAAGATCCAAAACCTTTGTGGCTTCATTAAAGAATAATCATTTAAAAAAATCAACAAAACGTGTTAAAATGAATAATCAGTCATTATTATTGTTACAACAAGGTGTTGTGCAATTCATTGTGTTTCAGATCCATTAAGAAATAAAAAGCGACTCAAAGAGCGACTGAGGAGCAGAGCAGGAGTTTTAATGATCTCCTCAACCATCGCTGTGTTCATGAGAGGCTCATCAATCATCCATCAATAAATATCAAGCCTGGAAACTTGATATCGTAACAGAACTCCATGTTTTTAACGTAATGTCTGCTCAGCAACGGGTGTCCTGCAGCGATAAAGACACGGAGAGTAAAAGGTGCGAATGGTTCTGAGTTGATCACCTGTTCAGGTTGTTTCACCTTGTTGCTGTGGTTCATCACAGCCAGTGGAGTTTCTGAACGATCAATAAACGACAAACTAATCACTAATGACCTCGTTAGTTTGCAGTAAACGTCACAACAAACATCAAATAGGACAAATATATTGACTCAGTTCTAGCAGCAGATCCTGGTCTCCAGACGTTTGGCTCCAGTTGCTTCACTTCCGGATGTTTAGCATCAAATGGTTCCCCTGAAATCATGAGCAGCTTTCATGTCTGCTGCTCAATTCAAACTTAAGAAAGAATAAAACTTTACTGCACACCAAGATAGAAATATTTTTGAAACAAATCCTTTATATAATCAGTTTTACAAACGTTGCATCTTTGATCATATGAATGTGTTTTATTAATAATACTTATTGGCTTCTTACAGCAGATTTCACAGCTGTCTGCTAAAATTTGGAACCAACTTTCATTTTCAAAGCAGATTTTATCTTTAGCAACAAGATAAGAGGTCCAGTTTTTATTATTGATTATTGGTATTAAAACAGTGAAAAGTTCTGATTTATGTTTCTGCTGCTGTGGTAACCGGGCCGTGGAACCGGGCAGAGGAACCGGGCCGGGGAACCGGGCAGAGGAACCGGGCCGGGGAACCGGGCAGAGGAACCGGGCCGGGGAACCGGGCCGGGGAACCGGGCAGAGGAACCGGGCTGGGGAACCGGGCAGAGGAACCGGGCAGAGGAACCGGGCAGAGGAACCGGGCCGGGGAACCGGGCCGGGGAACCGGGCAGAGGAACCGGGCAGAACCAGCAGGTCGTTCTGCTGCAATCCAGAACCACACATTGACATGACTGGACCTTTTTGAAACAGAAACTCTTGTCTTTCATCCACATTTTGTTCCGAAGTCAGAGGAAGGTCCAGAACCCAGAGCCGGTCCTGCTGGTCATCCATCCAGGTAACGGGTCGGGTTAACTGGATGAACATTTTATTAAACTGTTGAGATGAAGCTCAGAGTTTCAGGCAGATGAGACCAGAAATATAAAAGATTAAAGATTTGACTTTCCAGAGGCGCTTCACCCATTCATCTATTCATCCATTCATCTATTCATCCATTCATCCATTCATCTATTCATCCATTCATCTATTCATCCATTCATCCATTCATCTATTCATCCATTCATCCATTCATCTATTCATCCATTCATCTATTCATCCATTCATCTATTCATCTATTCATCTATTCATCTATTCATCCATTCATCTATTCATCCACTCATCTATTCATCTATTCATGAATAGATGAATAGATGAATGGATGACTGGGATAAATGGATGTTTATCTCTGAACTTCCTGGTTCAGAGATAAACATCAGAGTACCTGGAGCAGTACCCCAGCAGTACTCTGATTACCCCAGCAGTACTCTGATTACCCCAGCAGTACTCTGATTACCCCAGCAGTACTCTGATTACCCCAGCAGTACTCTGATTACCCCAGCAGTTCTCTGATTACCCCAGCAGTTCTCTGATTACCCCAGCAGTACTCTGATTACCCCAGCAGTACTCTGATTACCCCAGCAAAACATCCATTCATCCATTCACACACTGATGGTGGTGAGCTAACAGCTAACATTCTGGTACTATGATATGTGTGAAAGTTTCTGTCTGGTTCTGGTTCTGGTTCCGGTTCTGGTTTTATGCTGAATAATATTCTATAAACTCAAACTAATAAACAGTGAGTGTTTCTGGGCATTTATTGGCTCCTTTGTTTCCTGAGAGACATGACGTCACCGCTACAGACAGAGCAGCCAATCAGAGCGCAGAGCAGCTGGTCTCCATGGTAACGAGGGATCGCTTGGAGCAGAGCAGCGTCGGACTGAAGCTGAGAACGAACTGGGAGAACTGGGAGAACTGGGAGAACTGGGAGAACTGGGAGAACTGGGAGAACTGGGAGAACTGGGAGAACTGGAGGAGAAACTGGTGAGTCCGAGCCGCTGATTGGTTCATCGGTTGTTTGTTTGTGTCGCTGCGCGCGCAGCGGCGGCTGCTGCCGCTTCCTGGTTCAGAGATAAACATCAGAGTACCTGGAGCAGACCTTCACAATAAAAGCACGGAGCACTGAGGCCAGTTCCTCCTTCTGACCAGCAGATGGCGCCGCTTGACCAGCAGAAACATTTCTGATCCAAGTTCGGAAGGTTCTGGATTGAATCTGGTTCTGATCTGACCTGATGCTTTATCAATGGTACTGATATGATTATTGATACTTTATGAACTATTGACGCAGTCATAAAAGAGAAGAACTTTAACAGCTGACAAAAAGAAAAACTAATTCTATTTAGTTGCTTCTTGATTGAAAAAGTAAAAAGACAAAATTTTATTCTGTCATGAAAAGAACCAGAACCAGAACTCTTTCCAGCAGGCGTTCGTCCAGGAACTGTCTCTGGAGACAGACACGTCTGTGATGGACCCGTCCTCTGGTTCCAGAACCAGAACCGACCCTCTCTGTGTCTTCAGTCATGGCAGGAACATCCAGACACGACCGGGCCATGGCCCAGAAGGCCAAGCAGCAGCTGTCGGGATGTTCTGACCCGGTGGAGCGGCTCCGGCTCCAGTGTCTGACCCGAGGCTCGTCTGGGATCAAAGGCCTGGGCAGGTAAGCCCCGCCCACCTCGGTTCTGAACCCGGTCAGAACCGGACCGCGGTGGCTCTCAGATCCAGTTTGGTCGGGTCAGAACCAGAGGAAACTTTGCTTCAACCCGCCTGGAACCGGAGAGAAGAAACGAGAAACAACCACAAGAGAAAACATTTCAAAATATATGTATAAAATATGTTTAAAACATTTATAACTAAACTTAAAACTAATAAACTTCATAAAGAAACTGAAACACTGAACAAAAGTTTCAACATCTCTGCAGGTTCAGTACCTTCAGAGATCCAAAACACCACGAGTACTTTAGTTACTGCAGTACTCTGATTACCCCAGCAGTACTCTGATTACCCCAGCAGTACTCTGATTACCCCAGCAGTACTCTGATTACCCCAGCAGTTCTCTGATTACCCCAGCAGTACTCTGATTACCCGGTGTTTGTAGTGAGTTGTGTGTCTGCAGTAGTCATGCTGTGGGCTGTGCTGACTCGGCGTCGCTGCAGGATGTTGTTGTTTTGGTGGTTCTGTTGCTGTTGGTGGTTTCCAGCCGCTGATCTCAGTTCTGTGGTTCTCTGAGCTCATTTACTACATCAGATCAGCAGTTTGTGATCGTAGTTTCTCGGTTGGGCTCTAAATGTGTCATCACGGATGAGAACTAGAAACCACAAACACAAACAGCAAGTTTTTTAAAAAGTCTCTTCACTTCCTGTGTTTCTGTTCTCAGTTTTTGTTGTAGTGAGAATCTGTCAACAAATCTGGAGATACTTTAATAAAATGTTTGTAGTTTCAGATCATTCTATAGGGAGTTGTTGCTCCTCTGTTGGTAGCTGTGATGTGTGGTGGCCAGTAGGGGGCAGTGTTGGTCCAACGGTCTGCTTCCTGTCAGGACCTTCAGGGTCATGGACGACAACGAGAGCCGCTCCCTGGACTTCAAGGAGTTCCTGAAGGGCCTGAAACGACTACGGGCTGCTGATCGAGAAGGACGAGGCCGCCGCCTTGTTCCGCCACTTCGACCGCGACGGCAGCGGCTCCATCGACTTCGACGAGTTCCTCGTCACCCTGAGGGTAAACCAGTAAACCCAGTAACACCAGGTGGAAACATCCATCACAGACACATGTTTAATGATTTGAAATGAAGACCTGTCCTGGTCTCATTGGTCTCCAGTCTTTGGGTTTAATCTCCCGGCTGCTCGGTGAACCGCAGTGTCTGTTCTGACCTCAGAACCAACTGGTTCCACTGGGTTAGCCTGAACCCGTCCCTCTGTCCTGCAGCCTCCCATGTCCAAGTCCAGGAAGGAGGTGGTGATGGAGGCATTCAGGAAGCTGGATAGGACCGGAGACGGCGTGATCACCGTGGACGACCTGAGGGGCGTCTACAACGCCAAGTACCACCCAAAGTACCAGAACGGGGAGTGGACCGAGGAGCAGGTGTTCCGGACCTTCCTGGACAGCTTCGACTCTCCGTACGACAAAGACGGGAAGGTACGGCATGAAGAGTCTGACATGACGGTAGAGCAGACGGGATGAGTGGCTCTCCGGTGTGTTTTTGTTCTGGTTTGTTCCTGGTTTCCAGTTTCAGATCCACTAATTGAAGGAGAGCAGAGAAAATGTTGGATGTTTAAACCACACAGTTCATTTTCCCACCATCAGGTGATCAGTGATCTTCTTGGTGCTAGCATTAGCATTAGCATTAGCTAGCTATGTCTGCTGCTGGGTCTCCCGCTCTGTGCTGTACGGTTGGAACCAGACGGGATGCTCAGTTTGGTTCTGATTCGGTTCTGGACTTCACCCCTCAGCAGAACTTTTCTGGATCCAGCAGGACGATCCAGTTCCTTGGTTCCATGTCCAGATTTGTATTTTTCTACACATTAAGACACTAAAACCCAAAGGTCAGAGGTCAGGTCCTAACCTTTGGGCCTCAGAAACTTTACCTTCCTGTATGTAACCTGTGGGTCAGTCAGTAGGATGATGTCTACGCTCGTCTACTCCGGGTTTCTCCAGTTTTCTCTGGGTTTCCGTCGGTCCGGAGAACGTTGGACAGAACCGGTTCTGGAGCCGCTCCTCTTCCTCACTGACCGTCTTCATCCTCTGACCTCCAGGTGAGCAAAGAGGAGTTCCTGAACTACTACAGCGGCGTCAGCGCCTCCATCGACAGCGACGCCTACTTCATCCTGATGATGAGGAACGCCTGGAAGCTCTGATGAATGACGAGTCGTATCATAATGTTTTACAGCCATCACTATTGATAATAATACTGATATTAATGGTTCACTGATATCACATAATTGATGTCCATTTTTAGGATGTGAAGCTTTACTTCAACATTTCAACAGAAACTTTTATTCTTCATGATCAATGATTGGTTAATGACGGTTAAATAAAGGTCCTAGTTCAAACCTGGCAGTATGTACAGAACATTAATAGAGACAAAGCGGAGCAGTACATTCTTGTCTGGATGCTTGTGACGTTTGGACCGGGTCGGATTTTACAGCAGCAGCGCCGACCCGACCACAATCAGAACAAACAGGTTGCAACAGGAAGTCCCCACTCGGCATGCGGCGCGTTTGAGAGCTGCAGCAGCTGCAGCAGCTGCAGCAGGTTCTGGACGGGTCCGGATGGGAGCAGTTTCTAAAGAACTTCTCTGATGTTTCCACAGGTTCTACCGCTGTCAGGAACCAGAACCCAAACAGAACCGGGTCAAACAACAGAACATGTGGAACTATGAAGGAAAACGACCTTTATAATCACTTTGACCCAATCTGTACTAAGATTGGCTTCTGACCCGGTTCTGACCCAAATGATCAGATTGAATAATGAGTCTTTGGTTCCTTCAGATGACCTTTGATCTGAACTTAACGGATCAGAACCAGAGGAACCATTCTATCTGGGTTCTGTTGGGTTCTGTTGGGGTCTGTCTGGGTTCTGTTGGGTTCTGTTGGGGTCTGTCTGGGTTCTGTTGGGGTCTGTCTGGGTTCTGTTGGGGTCTGTCTGGGTTCTGTTGGGGTTCTGTTGGGTTCTGTCTGGGTTCTGTTGGGTTCTGTTGGGGTTTTGTTGGGTTCTGTCTGGGTTCTCTTGGGTTCTGTTGGGTTCTGTTGGGTTCTGTCTGGGTTCTGTCTGGGTTCTGTTGGGTTCTGTCTGGGTTCTGTTTGGGTTCTGTTGGGGTCTGTCTGGGTTCTGTTGGGTTCTCTTTGGGTTCTGTTGGGTTCTGTTGGGTTCTGTCTGGGTTCTGTTGGGGTTCTGTTGGGTCTGTCTGGGTTCTGTTGGGTTCTCTTTGGGTTCTGTTGGGTTCTGTCTGGGTTCTCTTTGGTTCTGTCTGGGTTCTGTTGGGTTCTGTCTGGGTTCTGTTGGGGTTCTGTCTGGGTTCTGTTGGGTTCAGTTGAGTTCTGTCTGGGTTCTGTTGGGGTTTTGTTGGGTTCTGTTGGGTTCTGTTGGGGTTTTGTTGGGTTCTGTTGGGGTTCTGTTGGGGTCTGTCTGGGTTCTGTTGGGTTCTCTTTGGGTTCTGTTGGGTTCTGTTGGGGTTTTGTTGGGTTCTGTCTGGGTTCTGTTGGGGTTCTGTTGGGTTCTGTCTGGGTTCTGTTGGGTTCTGTCTGGGTTCTGTTGGGGTTCTGTTGGGTTCTGTTGGGTTCTGTCTTTTTTCTGTTGGGTTCTGTCTGGGTTCTGTTGGGGTTCTTTTGGGGTTCTGTTGGGTTCTGTTGGGTTCTGTCTGGGTTCTGTTGGGGTTCTGTTGGGGTCTGTCTGGGTTCTGTTGGGGTCTGTCTGGGTTCTGTTGGGTTCTGTCTGGGTTCTGTTGGGGTTCTTTTGGGGTTCTGTTGGGGTCTGTCTGGGTTCTGTTGGGGTTCTGTTGGGTCTGTCTGGGTTCTGTTGGGGTCTGTTTGGGTTCTGTTGGGGTCTGTCTGGGTTCTGTTGGGGTTCTGTTGGGGTTCTGTTGGGTTCTGTCTGGGTTCTGTTGGGGTCTGTCTGGGTTCTGTTGGGGTTCTGTTGGGTTCTGTTGGGTTCTGTCTGGGTTCTGTTGGGTTCTGTCTGGGTTCTGTTGGGTTCTGTTGGGTTCTGTCTTTTTTCTGTTGGGTTCTGTCTGGGTTCTGTTGGGGTTCTTTTGGGGTTCTGTTGGGTTCTGTCTGGGTTCTGTTGGGGTTCTTTTGGGTTCTGTTGGGTTCTGTTGGGTTCTGTCTGGGTTCTGTTGGGGTCTGTCTGGGTTCTGTTGGGGTTCTGTTGGGTTCTGTCTGGGTTCTGTTGGGGTTCTGTTGGGGTTTTGTTGGGGTTCTGTTGGGTTCTGTTGGGTTCTGTTGGGTTCTGTCTGGGTTCTGTTGGGGTCTGTCTGGGTTCTGTTGGGTTCTGTTGGGTTCTGTCTGGGTTCTGTTGGGGTCTGTCTGGGTTCTGTTGGGGTTCTGTTGGGGTTCTGTTGGGTTCTGTCTGGGTTCTGTTGGGTTCTGTTGGGGTTTTGTTGGGGTTCTGTTGGGTTCTGTCTGGGTTCTGTTGGGGTCTGTCTGGGTTCTGTTGGGGTTCTGTTGGGTTCTGTTGGGTTCTGTTGGGGTCTGTTTGGGTTCTGTTGGGTTCTGTTGGGTTCTGTTGGGGTCTGTCTGGGTTCTGTTGGGGTCTGTTTGGGTTCTGTTGTTCTGTTGGGTTCTGTTGGGGGGTTCTGTTGGGTTCTGTTGGGGTCTGTCTGGGTTCTGTTGGGTCTGTCGGGTTCTGTTGGGTTCTGTCTGGGTTCTGTTGGGTTCTGTTGGGTTCTGTTGGGTTCTGTTGGGTTCTGTTGGGTTCTGTCTGGGTTCTGTTGGGTCTGTCTGGGTTCTGTTGGGTTCTGTTGGGTTCTGTCTGGGTTCTGTTGGGTTCTGTTGGGTTCTGTCTGGGTTTGTTGGGTTCTGTTTGGGTTCTGTTGGGTTCTGTTGGGTTCTGTCTGGGTTTTGTTGGGTTCTGTTTGGGTTCTGTTGGGTTCTGTTGGGTTCTGTCTGGGTTCTGTTGGGTTCTGTCTGGGTTCTGTTGGGGTCTGTTGGGGTTCTGTTGGGTTCTGTCTGGGTTCTGTTGGGTTCTGTCTGGGTTCTGTTGGGTTCTGTTTGGGTTCTGTTGGGTTCTGTTGGGTTCTGTCTGGGTTCTGTTGGGGTTCTGTTGGGTTCTGTTGGGTTCTGTCTGGGTTCTGTTGGGGTTCTGTTGGGTTCTGTCTGGGTTCTGTTGGGGTCTGTCTGGGTTCTGTTGGGGTCTGTCTGGGTTCTGTTGGGTTCTGTTGGGTTCTCTTTGGGTTCTGTTTGGGTTCTGTTGGGGTCTGTCTGGGTTCTGTTGGGTTCTGTTGGGTTCTGTTGTGTTCTGTTGGGTTCTGTTGGGTTTGGGTGCTTTGGTTCTTTTGATGGGTCAGTTCCATCAGGAGGTTCTAGTGCCGGATGAAGGGTGTCCAGCAGAACCTTCTGGTTGGTTCTGATCAGGTCTCTGAGGTTCCCTGCTGAGATCAATGATGTTTTTGAACTTTGAGTCAGAACCACCAGAGCGGGTCAAATGGACCGCCTGGTTCTGGTTCTGCTGCCATGTTCCACCAACAGAACCTTCTGGTTTAACAGAGCTTCATGGAGAACCAAAGTCCATTTGGACCTACAACAGAACCTGTGAAAGCATCAGAACCGGTTTGATGCAAATATTCAGAACCAGAACCAGAACCAGCAGCAGGTCTGAGAGATGATGATGATGGTGATGATGATGATGATGATGATGATGATGATGATGATGATGATGATGATGACATGAGAGTGAAGCCATAATAACAGAATAAATGGAAGATTTGATTGATTTTATGAAAGTTCCTCCATTTTTCAATCTTTGTGTTAAAATGAGGATCTTTCAGAACCGGCCGGTTCTGATCACATCTCAGCTTCTTCTCCTAGTTTTGCCTTTTTATTCTGATAATATTATGACTTTATTCTCCAAATGAAATGATAAATGATCCCATCAGGATCCCGTCAGATTGGATCAAACCGTTTCCTCAGCCAATCAGGGCCAGTCGCTGGAGATGCTGGGCTCTGATTGGCTGCAGGCCTGTTAGTGTGAATGTGAGCGCTGGGACCAGTAAGAGGAACTGGTTGTTCTCAGGTTCTGGGGACGGGGATCCCACGACCGGGTCCATTCAGGAAGCAGCAATATGAGGTCAAAGGTCAAATACTGAGAGGAGCCCTGAAGAATGAACAGATGCCTGAGGGAGGGTCAAAGGTCGCATGAGTCCAGCAGAGTCTCTGGGAGTCAGATCTGAAGGACAGATGGGACGCTGGTCGTCCAGCTGGTGGCGCTGTGCTGCTGGCTCTGGTAGAAGCTGGACATGGTGACGTAGGCCTCCTCCAGTCCCGGGCCGCTGCGCCGGGCCAGGAGGTTCTGGAACTCGTCTTCGCGCTGCGGGACGTCGACGGGGGACGGCACGCCGCTGGGGACGCCGCTGGGGGACGGCACGCCGCTGGGGACGCCGCTGTCCTCGCCGTCCGAGCAGCTCAGCAGCGCCGAGACCTCCAGCTCTTCGGTGTCGGCGCTGGAGGCGGTGCTGTGGGACGAGTCGGACCCGGACCCGGACTCGGACCCGGACCCGGACCCAGAGGGCCTCCTGCGTGGCTCCGCCTCCTCCGCCTGCGGCAGGACTCGCAGGGAGCTGAAGACTTCGTGGTGCAGGTCCAGCAGCAGACCCTGGGGAGCAGCAGACGGTTAGGCGGGTTCTGATGCGAGCAGAACCCGAGCAGAACCGGTTCAGGAAGTCACCTTGTTGGGTTTGCAGATCTGGACCAGCGCCTGCTTGGGGTGCGGGATGCTGGGCCACAGGATGGAGAAGATCCTGAGAGAAACAGGAAGTTAGGAACCAGAGACACACCTGAAGCTCCGGCCGGACCCGGGCTCCTACCCCGTCTTCCAGACCACCAAGATGCCGCACAGAACCACCAGCGCCGACACCAAGGTCAGGACCAGTCCGAAGACGGGCCGCTCTGTCTCATCCGGACTCGATGATGATGTCAGTGACCGCAGCTCAGGGCTGTGCGCCGCTGGACGTCCGCCGTCCTCACCGGGCGGCGTGTGGAAGGAGAACGAGGGGCTCCAGGCGCTCCAGGTTCCCTGCAGGACGCCGACGGGGACGGACCGGACCCTCACCCGGTACTCCGAGTCCTGACGGAGGTGCTGCCTGTCCATCTGCAGGAAGTTATTTGACGAGACGTTCTGGGTCTGCGGGACGAGATCAGGAGGTCAAACGTCCAGCCGAGGTCAGAGGTCAGACTCTGCGCTGGCGCCGAGAGCCTTACGATGTTGCTGCCGTCGGTCCACAGGTTGAGCTGGAAGATCTGGGTGTTCAGATTCAGGTAATCTTTGTTGTAGGGGATCTGGAAGTGGATCTCAGCCCGGTCCATCAGCGATCCATCGTCACTTTGACGATCCACGGACTTTTGGGTTTTACTGGAACACAGAGCAGCAGGTTCTGAAACATCGGCAACCTGCTAGCAACGAGACCCTGCTGGCAACGACACCCTGCTAGCAACGACACCCTGCTAGCAACATCACCCTGCTGGCAACGACACCCTGCTAGCAATATCACCCTGCTAGCAACATCACCCTGCTAGCAACAACACCTGCTAGCAACATCACCCTGCTAGCAACATCACCCTGCTGGCAACGACACCCTGCTAGCAATATCACCCTGCTAGCAACATCACCCTGCTAGCAACAACACCATGCTAGCAACGACACCCTGCTGGCAACATCACCCTGCTGGCAACGACACCCTGCTAGCAATATCACCCTGCTAGCAACAACACCCTGCTAGCAATATCACCCTGCTAGCAACAACACCCTGCTAGCAACGACACCCTGCTGGCAACATCACCCTGCTGGCAACGACACCCTGCTGGCAACGACACCCTGCTGGCAACGACACCCTGCTGGCAACGACACCCTGCTGGCAACATCACCCTGCTGGCAACGACACCCTGCTGGCAACGACACCCTGCTGGCAACGCCTGCTAACAACCCTGCTAGCAACAACACCCTGCTAGCAACGACACCCTGCTGGCAACATCACCCTGCTGGCAACGACACCCTGCTAGCAACATCACCCTGCTGGCAACGACACCCTGCTAGCAACATCACCCTGCTGGCAACGACACCCTGCTGGCAACGACACCCTGCTAGCAACATCACCCTGCTAGCAACAACACCCTGCTAGCAACATCACCCTGCTAGCAACAACACCCTGCTAGCAACCACACCCTGTTAGCAACATCACCCTGCTAGAAAAATAACCTGCTGCAACGACACCTGCTGGCGACGACACCCTGCTAGCAAAATCACCCTTCTGGCAACGACACCCTGCTAGCAACATCACCCTGCTAGCAACGACACCCTGCTAGCAACGACACCCTGCTGGCAACGACACCATGCTAGCAACATAACCCTGCTAGCAACGACACCCTTCTAGCAACGACACCCTGCTGGCAACGACAGCCTGCTGGCAACGACACCCTGCTAGCAACAACACCCTGCTAGCAACATCACCCCACTACAACACCCTAACAACATAACACTGCTAGCAACGACAACCTGCTAGCTACATCACCCTGCTGGCAACATCACCCTGCTAGCTACATCACCCTGCTAGCAACGACACCCTGCTAGCAACATCACCCTGCTAGCAACGACACCCTGCTAGCAACATCACCCTGCTAGCAACAACACCCTGCTAGCAACGACACCCTGCTGGCAACGACACCCTGCTGGCAACGACACCCTGCTAGCAACAACACCCTGCTAGCAACATCACCCTGCTAGCAACAACACCCTTCTAGCAACATAACACTGCTAGCAACGACAACCTGCTAGCAACATCACCCTGCTAGCTACATCACCCTACTAGCAACGATACCCTGCTAGCAACGACACCCTGCTAGCAACATCACCCTGCTAGCAACGACACCCTGCTGGCAACGACACCATGCTAGCAACATCACACTGCTAGCAATGATACCCTGCTAGCAACGACACCCTGCTAGCTACATCACCCTGCTGGCAACATCACCCTGCTAGCTACATCACCCTGCTAGCAACGATACCCTGCTAGCAACGACACCCTGCTAGCAACATCACCCTGCTAGCAACGACACCCTGCTGGCAACGACACCATGCTAGCAACATCACCCTGCTAGCAACGATACCCTGCTAGCAACGACACCCTGCTAGCTACATCACCCTGCTGGCAACGATACCCTGCTAGCAACGACACCCTGCCAGCAACATCACCCTGCTAGCAACGACACCCTGCTGGCAACGACACCATGCTAGCAAATCACCCTGCTAGCAACGACACCCTTCTAGCAACATCACCCTGCTGGCAATGACACCCTGCTAGTAACGACACCCTGCTAGCAACGACACCCTTCTAGCAACATCACCCTGCTAGCAACAACACCCTGCTAGCAACGACACCCTGCTAGCAACATCACCCTGCTAGCAATATCACCCTGCTAGCAACATCACCCTGCTAGCAACATCACCCTGCTAGCAACCACACCCTGCTGGCAACGACACCCTGCTGGCAACGACACCCTGCTAGCTACATCACCCTGCTGGCAACATCACCCTGCTAGCAACATCATCCTGCTAGCAACGACATCCTGCTAGCAACGATACCCTGCTGGCAACATCACCCTGCTAGCTACATCACCCTGCTAGCAACGACACCCTGCTAGCAACATCACCCTGCTAGCAACATCACCCTGCTAGCAACGACACCCTGCTAGCAACATCACCCTGCTAGCAACGACACCCTGCTGGCAACGACACCCTGCTAGCAACGACACCCTGCTGGCAACGACACCCTGCTAGCAACATCACCCTGCTAGCAACATCACCTTGGTAGCAACACCACCCTGCTAGCAATGACACCCTGCTAGCAACATCACCCTGCTAGCAACATCATCCTGCTAGCAACGACACCCTGCTAGCAACGACACCCTGCTAGCAACGACACCATGCTAGCAACATCACCCTACTAGCAACATCACTTTGCTGGCAACGACACCCTGCTAGCAACGACACCCTGCTGGCAACGACACCTTGCTAGCAACGACACCCTGCTGGCAACGACACCCTGATAGCAACATCACCCTGCTAGCAACACCACCCTGCTAGCAACGACACCCTGTTAGCAACATCACCCTGCTAGCAAAATCACCCTGCTGGCAACGACACCCTTCTAGCAACAATACCCTGCTAGCAACGACACCCTGCTAGCTACCTCACCCTGCTGGCAACATCACCCTGCTAGCTACATCACCCTGCTAGCAACGACACCCTTCTAGCAACATCACCCTGCTAGCAACGACACCCTGCTAGCAACGACACCCTGCTAGCTACATCACCCTGCTGGCAACATCACCCTGCTAGCTACATCACCCTGCTAGCAACGATACCCTGCTAGCAACGACACCCTGCTAGCTACATCACCCTGTTGGCAACATCACCCTGCTAGCTACATCACCCTGCTAGCAACGACACCCTGCTAGCAACGACACCCTGCTAGCAACATCACCCTGCTAGCAACGACACCCTGCTTGCAACGACACCATGCTAGCTACATCACCCTGCTAGCAACGACACCCTGCTAGCAACGACACCCTGCTAGCAACATCACCCTGCTAGCAACGACACCCTGCTTGCAACGACACCCTGCTAGCAACATCACCCTGCTAGCAATGACACCCTGCTGGCAACGACACCATGCTAGCAACATCACCCTGCTAGCAACGACACCCTTCTAGCAACATCACCCTGCTAGCAACGACACCCTGCTAGCTACATCACCCTGCTGGCAACATCACCCTGCTAGCTACATCACCCTGCTAGCAACGACACCCTGCTAGCAACGACACCCTGCTAGCAACATCACCCTGCTAGCAACGACACCCTGCTTGCAACGACACCATGCTATCAACATCACCCTGCTAGCAACGACACCCTTCTAGCAACATCACCCTGCTAGCAACGACACCCTGCTAGCAACATCACCCTGCTAGCAAAATCACCCTGCTGGCAACGACACCCTGCTAGCAACAATACCCTGCTAGCAACGACACCCAGCTAGCTACCTCACCCTGCTAGCTACATCACCCTGCTAGCAACGACACCCTGCTAGCAACATCACCCTGCTAGCAACATCACCCTGCTAGCAACGACATCCTGCTAGCAACATCACCCTGCTAGCAACGACACCCTGCTGGCAACGACACCCTGCTAGCAACGACACCCTGCTGGCAACGACACCCTGATAGCAACATCACCCTGCTAGCAACATCACCTTGGTAGCAACACCACCCTGCTAGCAATGACACCCTGCTAGCAACATCACCCTGCTAGCAACATCACCCTGCTAGCAACGACACCCTGCTAGCAACGACACCCTGCTAGCAACGACACCCTGCTAGCAACGACACCCTGCTAGCAACATCACCCTGCTAGCAACATCACCCTGCTGGCAACGACACCCTGCTAGCAACGACACCCTGCTGGCAACGACACCTTGCTAGCAACGACACCCTGCTGGCAACGACACCCTGTTAGCAACATCACCCTGCTAGCAAAATCACCCTGCTGGCAACGACACCCTTCTAGCAACAATACCGTGCTAGCAACGACACCCTGCTAGCTACCTCACCCTGCTGGCAACATCACCCTGCTAGCTACATCACCCTGCTAGCAACGACACCCTTCTAGCAACATCACCCTGCTAGCAACGACACCCTGCTAGCAACAATACCCTGCTAGCAACGACACCCTGCTAGCTACATTACCCTGCTGGCAACATCACCCTGCTAGCTACATCACCCTGCTAGCAACGATACCCTGCTAGCAACGACACCCTGCTAGCTACATCACCCTGTTGGCAACATCACCCTGCTAGCTACATCACCCTGCTAGCAACGACACCCTGCTAGCAACGACACCCTGCTAGCAACATCACCCTGCTAGCAACGACACCCTGCTTGCAACGACACCATGCTAGCAACATCACCCTGCTAGCAACGACACCCTTCTAGCAACATCACCCTGCTAGCAACGACACCCTGCTAGCAACATCACCCTGCTAGCAACAACACCCTGCTGGCAACGACACCATGCTAGCAACATCACCTGCTAGCAACGACACCCTTCTAGCAACATCACCCTGCTAGCAACGACACCCTGCTAGCTACCTCACCCTGCTGGCAACATCACCCTGCTAGCTACATCACCCTGCTAGCAACGACACCCTTCTAGCAACATCACCCTGCTAGCAACGACACCCTGCTAGCAACAATACCCTGCTAGCAACGACACCCTGCTAGCTACATCACCCTGCTGGCAACATCACCCTGCTAGCTACATCACCCTGCTAGCAACGATACCCTGCTAGCAACGACACCCTGCTAGCTACATCACCCTGTTGGCAACATCACCCTGCTAGCTACATCACCCTGCTAGCAATGACACCCTGCTAGCAACGACACCCTGCTAGCAACATCACCCTGCTAGCAACGACACCCTGCTTGCAACGACACCATGCTAGCAACATCACCCTGCTAGCAACGACACCCTTCTAGCAACATCACCCTGCTAGCAACGACACCCTGCTAGCAACATCACCCTGCTAGCAACGACACCCTGCTGGCAACGACACCATGCTAGCAACATCACCCTGCTAGCAACGACACCCTTCTAGCAACATCACCCTGCTAGCAACGACACCCTGCTAGCTACCTCACCCTGCTGGCAACATCACCCTGCTAGCTACATCACCCTGCTAGCAACGACACCCTTCTAGCAACATCACCCTGCTAGCAACGACACCCTGCTAGCAACAATACCCTGCTAGCAACGACACCCTGCTAGCTACATCACCCTGCTGGCAACATCACCCTGCTAGCTACATCACCCTGCTAGCAACGATACCCTGCTAGCAACGACACCCTGCTAGCTACATCACCCTGTTGGCAACATCACCCTGCTAGCTACATCACCCTGCTAGCAACGACACCCTGCTAGCAACATCACCCTGCTAGCAACGACACCCTGCTTGCAACAACACCATGCTAGCAACATCACCCTGCTAGCAACGACACCTTCTAGCAACATCACCCTGCTAGCAACGACACCCTGCTAGCAACATCACCCTGCTAGCAAAATCACCCTGCTGGCAACGACACCCTGCTAGCAACAATACCCTGCTAGCAACGACACCCTGCTAGCTACCTCACCCTGCTGGCAACATCACCCTGCTAGCTACCTCACCCTGCTAGCAACGACACCCTGCTAGCTACATCACCCTGTTGGCAACATCACCCTGCTAGCTACATCACCCTGCTAGCTACATCACCCTGCTAGCAACGACACCCTGCTAGCAACATCACCCTGCTAGCAACGACACCCTGCTTGCAACGACACCATGCTAGCAACATCACCCTGCTAGCAACGACACCCTTCTAGCAACATCACCCTGCTAGCAACGACACCCTGCTAGCAACATCACCCTGCTAGCAACGACACCCTGCTAGCAACGACACCCTGCTGGCAACGACACCATGCTAGCAACATCACCCTGCTAGCAACAACACCCTTCTAGCAACATCACCCTGCTAGCAACGACACGACACCCAGCTAGCTACATCACCCTGCTGGCAACATCACCCTGCTAGCTACATCACCCTGCTAGCAACGACACCCTGCTAGCAACGACACCCTGCTAGCAACATCACCCTGCTAGCAACGACACCTGCTTGCAACGACACCATGCTAGCAACATCACCCTGCTAGCAACAACACCCTTCTAGCAACATCACCCTGCTAGCAACGACACCCTGCTAGCAACATCACCCTGCTAGCAACGACACCCTGCTGGCAACGACACCATGCTAGCAACATCACCCTGCTAGCAACGACACCCTTCTAGCAACATCACCCTGCTAGCAACGACACCCTGCTAGCAACGATACCCTGCTAGCAACGACACCCTGCTAGCTACATCACCCTGCTGGCAACATCACCCTGCTAGCAACGACACCCTTCTAGCAACATCACCCTGCTAGCAACGACACCCTGCTAGCAACAATACCCTGCTAGCAACGACACCCTGCTGGCAACGACACAATGCTAGCAACATCACCTGCTAGCAACAACACCCTTCTAGCAACATCACCCTGCTAGCAACGACACCCTGCTAGCAACGATACCCTGCTAGCAACGACACCCTGCTAGCAACGACACCCTTCTAGCAACATCACCCTAGCAACGACACCCTGCTAGCAACGACACCCTGCTAGCAACGACACCCTTCTAGCAACATCACCCTGCTAGCAACGACACCCTGCTAGCAACGACACCCTGCTAGCAACATCACCCTGCTAGCAACATCACCCTGCTAGCAACGACACCCTGCTAGCAACGACACCCTGCTAGCAACATCACCCTGCTAGCAACGACACCCTGCTAGCAACGACACCCTGCTAGCAACGACACCCTGCTAGCAACAACAGGCTGCTTCCATTAGGGTCGGGGTCACATCAATTGACCCCAAAGGAACCGGGGTCAGCAGGTCAACAGTCAGAATTTCCTCCTTATCAGTGAATATCAATGATTTGCTTTTCATGTCACTGAGTCGCAGTTTTTGGTCGTTTCTGGTTTAGATTGTTGAACATGTGATCCGAGTTTTAATACCTTTGAATCTGTTCAGTCGTTGATTTCAAGTTTCTTCTTCTTTGTCTGGTTTTCATTTCATTATGAAAATTTTCCTCACAAACATTCAATCTTTGTTTATGTTCTGCATGTTAGAAATAAATGAAAATAAACCTGGAAGGAAAACGAGTTGAACTGTTTACTCCGACACCCTGAAACAGGAACCGGAGCTGGTTCAGCGTTTCCCCCACACTTTTCAGATTTAAAGGGGTTAGGATATGAAACTCTTTCACCTCGATGCTGAGACTCGTGAATGATCGTGCGGCGCTGTGGGCCGGAGCGGCCCGGTTCTGGACTCACCGATCTTCTGCAGCAGGACGGTGGCCGAAAGCCGTCCTCCTCCCCGCCGGTGGACCGTCACGTTGGCGACGGCGACGGGACACAGACCGCTCACCGTGTCTCCGTGAGCCTGGACACATTTCTGCTGCATCCTGTGCTTCTGCTGCCGCACCTGGCTGCAGAGACCAGCAGAAGGTTCTGTCGGGTTCTGGCAGAACCTGGCTCAGGAGCAGCCGGAGCAGAGAGCCTTACCACACTATCATCTCGTCGATGGGTCTCTGTCCCCGTCCTCGTCGTCCTCGTCTCCGTGGCGACCCAGCAGCTGGCAGGTCAGGCTGTTGGCCCTGATGCTGATATGAGAGCTGCAGCTGAGGCCCGGTTCTGGCAGGAAGCAGAACCACAACCACACACAGCAGGGGACCAGTCAAAGTTCTGCCTCAGACAGTTACTTATGTTCACGTCAGAAACATGGAAACCAGAAACTAACGATTCATTGAACCAATCAAACGCTTTGATCTTCTGATCAGCTGCTTCAGTCTGATTGAAAGGAGATCAGGGTTTCAGCTGTTTTCAGTTTAGTCCACATCAGATGGAACCAGAACCAGAACCAGAACCAGAGTTTCTCTCAGGTCCTTCCTGCCACAGACAGCAGATGTTCCTGTGTGTTTCTGACCCAGCGGTCTGGTTCTGCTGGGTTCTGCTGGGTTCTGTCTGGGTTCTGTCTGGGCAGGCCGGGTCCAGTGGGTCTTACCTGAGTCCGGGTCGCGGTCTCCACTCTGAGCCCGGTTCCCAGCCGCCTGCAGCAGCAGCAGCAGGATCAGGACGATAATCCAGTCAGGCAGCATCGTCTCCTTGCAGCAGCATTAACTCACCTGTTCTCCACTCACCCTGAAGTGCTGCGGCGCCGCGGCGATAAGCAGCAGCAGCAGGCGGGGGAGGGGCCAGCCAGGAGAGAGGAGGGAAAAGAGGAGGCGACGGGTTCACGAGGTTTCAGCTGCAGGAAGTTTGAGAAAACATCTTGAAAAGAAGAAGGCTGATTGGCCAGATGGAGACATTGCAAAATGGATCAATGACGACACAGAGGATTCAGGATCAGCGTCGAATTATTGTTATGACACAACGTGGGACACACACAACCATCAGTACAACACACAACCATCGGTACAACACACAACCATCAGTACAACACACAACCATCAGTACAACACACACAACCATCAGTACAACACACAACCATCGGTACAACACACACAACCATCAGTACAACACACAACCATCAGTACAACACACAACCATCGGTACAACACACACAACCATCGGTACAACACACACAACCATCAGTACAACACACACAACCATCAGTACAACACACAACCATCGGTACAACACACAACCATCAGTACAACACACAACCATCAGTACAACACACACAACCATCAGTACAACACACACAACCATCGGTACAACACACACAACCATCGGTACAACACACAACCATCAGTAACACACAACCATCAGTACAACACACAACCATCAGTACAACACACAACCATCGGTACAACACACACAACCATCGGTACAACACACAACCATCAGTACAACACACAACCATCGGTACAACACACAACCATCAGTACAACACACAACCATCAGTACAACACAAACCATCGGTACAACACACACAACCATCGGTACAACACACACAACCATCAGTACAACACACACAACCATCAGTACAACACACAACCATCAGTACAACACACACAACCATCGGTACAACACACACAACCATCGGTACAACACACAACCATCAGTACAACACACACAACCATCGGTACACAACACACAAACCATCGGTACAACACACAACCATCAGTACAACACACAACCATCAGTACAACACACACAACCATCAGTACAACACACACAACCATCAGTACAACACACACAACCATCGGTACAACACACACAACCATCGGTACAACACACAACCATCAGTACAACACACAACCATCAGTACAACACACAACCATCAGTACAACACACAACCATCAGTACAACACACACAACCATCAGTACAACACACAACCATCAGTACAACACACACAACCATCGGTACAACACACACAACCATCGTACAACACACACAACCATCGGTACAACACACAACCATCAGTACAACACACACAACCATCAGTACAACACACAACCATCAGTACAACACACACAACCATCAGTACAACACACAACCATCGGTACAACACACAACCATCAGTACAACACACAACCATCGGTACAACACACACAACCATCGGTACAACACACAACCATCAGTACAACACACACAACCATCAGTACAACACACAACCATCGGTACAACACACAACCATCGGTACAACACACACAACCATCGGTACAACACACAACCATCGGTACAACACACACAACCATCGTACAACACAACCATCAGTACAACACACAACCATCAGTACAACACACACAACCATCAGTACAACACACACAACCATCAGTACAACACACAACCATCAGTACAACACACACAACCATCAGTACAACACACACAACCATCGGTACAACACACAACCATCGGTACAACACACACAACCATCAGTACACACACACAACCATCGGTACAACACACACAACCATCGGTACAACACACAACCATCGGTACAACACACACAACCATCAGTACAACACACACAACCATCGGTACAACACACACAACCATCAGTACAACACACACAACCATCGGTACAACACACACAACCATCGGTACAACACACAACCATCGGTACAACACACACAACCATCAGTACAACACACACAACCATCGGTACAACACACACAACCATCGGTACAACACACAACCATCAGTACAACACACAACCATCAGTACAACACACACAACCATCAGTACAACACACAACCATCAGTACAACACACACAACCATCAGTACAACACACAACCATCAGTACAACACACACAACCATCGGTACAACACACACAACCATCGGTACAACACACACAACCATCGGTACAACACACAACCATCAGTACAACACACAACCATCAGTACAACACACACAACCATCAGTACAACACACACAACCATCAGTACAACACACAACCATCAGTACAACACACACAACCATCAGTACAACACACACAACCATCGGTACAACACACACAACCATCGGTACAAACACACACAACCATCAGTACAACACACAACCATCAGTACAACACACAACCATCGGTACAACACAACATCAGTACAACACACAACCATCAGTACAACACACACAACCATCAGTACAACACACAACCATCGGTACAACACACACAACCATCGGTACAACACACAACCATCAGTACAACACACAACCATCGGTACAACACACACAACCATCGGTACAACACACAACCATCAGTACAACACACAACCATCGGTACAACACACACAACCATCAGTACAACACACAACCATCAGTACAACACACAACCATCGGTACAACACACACAACCATCGGTACAACACACACAACCATCAGTACAAACACACAACCATCAGTACAACACACAACCATCAGTACAACACACACAACCATCGGTACAACACACACAACCATCGGTACAACACACAACCATCAGTACAACACACACAACCATCGGTACAACACACACAACCATCGGTACAACACACAACCATCAGTACAACACACAACCATCAGTACAACACACACAACCATCAGTACAACACACACAACCATCAGTACAACACACAACCATCAGTACAACACACACAACCATCAGTACAACACACACAACCATCGGTACAACACACACAACCATCGTACAACACACACAACCATCGGTACAACACACAACCATCAGTACAACACACAACCATCAGTACAACACACACAACCATCAGTACAACACAACCATCAGTACAACACACACAACCATCAGTACAACACACAACCATCAGTACAACACACACAACCATCGGTACAACACACACAACCATCGGTACAACACACAACCATCGGTACAACACACAACCATCAGTACAACACACACAACCATCAGTACAACACACAACCATCAGTACAACACACACACAACCATCAGTACAACACACAACCATCGGTACAACACACAACCATCGGTACACAACACACAACCATCGGTACAACACACAACCATCGGTAAACACACAACCATCGGTACAACACACACAACCATCGGTACAACACACACACAACCATCGGTACAACACACAACCATCGTACAACACACAACCATCAGTACAACACACACAACCATCAGTACAACACACAACCATCAGTACAACACACAACCATCAGTACAACACAACCATCAGTACAACACACACAACCATCGTACAACACACACAACCATCGGTACAACACACAACCATCAGTACAACACACAACCATCAGTACAACACACAACCATCAGTACAACACACACAACCATCAGTACAACACACAACCATCAGTACAACACACAACCATCAGTACAACACACAACCATCGGTACAACACACACAACCATCGGTACAACACACACAACCATCAGTACACACACAACCATCAGTACAACACACACAACCATCAGTACAACACACAACCATCAGTACAACACCACAACCATCAGTACAACACACAACCATCAGTACAACACACACAACCATCAGTACAACACACAACCATCAGTACAACACACACAACCATCGGTACAACACCACACAACCATCGTACAACACACACAACCATCGGTACAACACACACCATCGGTACAACACACACAACCATCGGTACAAACACACAACCATCAGTACAACACACACAACCATCGGTACAACACACAACCATCAGTACACACACACAACCATCATACAACACACACAACCATCAGTACAACACACAACCATCAACAACACACAACCATCAGTACAACACAACACATCAGTACAAACACACAACCATCAGTACAACACACAACCATCGGTACAACACACACAACCATCGGTACAACACACACAACCATCAGTACAACACACAACCATCAGTACACACACAACCATCAGTACAACACACAACCATCAGTACAACACACAACCATCAGTAACACACACAACCATCGGTACAACACACACAACCATCAGTACAACACACACAACCATCGGTACAACACACACAACCATCAGTACAACACACACAACCATCAGTACAACACACAACCATCAGTACAACACACAACCATCAGTACAACACACACAACCATCAGTACAACACACAACCATCTGTACAACACACACAACCATCGGTACAACACACACAACCATCGGTACAACACACACAACCATCGGTACAACACACAACCATCAGTACAACACACACAACCATCAGTACAACACACAACCATCAGTACAACACACAACCATCAGTACAACACACAACCATCGGTACAACACACACAACCATCCGTACAACACACACAACCATCGGTACAACACACACAACCATCCGTACAACACACACAACCATCGGTACAACACACACAACCATCGGTACAACACACAACCATCGGTACAACACACACAACCATCAGTACAACACACACAACCATCGGTACAACACACACAACCATCAGTACAACACACAACCATCGGTACAACACACACAACCATCCGTACAACACACACAACCATCGGTACAACACACACAACCATCGGTACAACACACACAACCATCGGTACAACACACACAACCATCAGTACAACACACAACCATCAGTACAACACACACAACCATCAGTACAACACACAACCATCGGTACAACACACACAACCATCGGTACAACACACAACCATCAGTACAACACACAACCATCAGTACAACACACAACCATCGGTACAACACACAACCATCAGTACAACACACAACCATCAGTACAACACACAACCATCAGTACAACACACAACCATCAGTACAACACACACAACCATCAGTACAACACACAACCATCAGTACAACACACACAACCATCAGTACAACACACACAACCATCAGTACAACCACAACCATCAGTACAACACACAACCATCAGTACAACACACACAACCATCG
This sequence comes from Poeciliopsis prolifica, assembly GCF_027474105.1. Lineage (NCBI taxonomy): Eukaryota > Metazoa > Chordata > Actinopteri > Cyprinodontiformes > Poeciliidae > Poeciliopsis > Poeciliopsis prolifica. Next base: position 361,031 of record NW_026562535.1, read on the forward strand.
GTACAACACACACAACCATCAGTACAACACACAACCATCAGTACAACACACACAACCATCAGTACAACACACAACCATCAGTACAACACACAACCATCAGTACAACACACACAACCATCGGTACAACACACACAACCATCGGTACAACACACACAACCATCGGTACAACACACACAACCATCGGTACAACACACACAACCATCGGTAACACACACAACCATCAGTACAACACACACAACCATCAGTACAACACACAACCATCAGTACAACACACAACCATCTGTACAACACACACAACCATCAGTACAACACACACAACCATCGGTACAACACACACAACCATCGGTACAACACACAACCATCAGTACAACACACACAACCATCAGTACAACACACAACCATCAGTACAACACAACCATCTGTACAACACACACAACCATCAGTACAACACACACAACCATCGGTACAACACACAACCATCGGTACAACACACACAACCATCGGTACAACACACAACCATCGGTACAACACACAACCATCAGTACAACACACACAACCATCAGTACAACACAAACCATCAGTACAACACACAACCATCAGTACAACACACAACCATCGGTACAACACACACAACCATCGGTACAACACACACAACCATCGGTACAACACACACAACCATCGGTACAACACACACAACCATCAGTACAACACACAACCATCAGTACAACACACACAACCATCAGTACAACACACAACCATCGGTACAACACACACAACCATCAGTACACACACAACCATCGGTACAACACACAACCATCGGTACAACACACAACCATCGGTACAACACACAACCATCGGTACAACACACAACCATCGGTACAACACACAACCATCGGTACAACACACACAACCATCGGTACAACACACAACCATCGGTACAACACACACAACCATCGGTACAACACACACAACCATCAGTACAACACACACAACCATCAGTACAACACACAACCATCGGTACAACACACAACCATCAGTACAACACACAACCATCGGTACAACATACAACCATCAGTACAACACACAACCATCGGTACAACACACAACCATCAGTACAACACACACAACCATCAGTACAACACACACAACCATCAGTACAACACACAACCATCGGTACAACACACAACCATCAGTACAACACACACAACCATCAGTACAACACACAACCATCAGTACAACACACACAACCATCAGTACAACACACAACCATCAGTACAACACACAACCATCAGTACAACACACAACCATCGGTACAACACACAACCATCAGTACAACACACACAACCATCAGTACAACACACAACCATCAGTACAACACACAACCATCAGTACAACACACACAACCATCAGTACAACACACAACCATCAGTACAACACACACAACCATCGGTACAACACACAACCATCGGTACAACACACACAACCATCGGTACAACACACACAACCATCGGTACAACACACAACCATCGGTACAACACACACAACCATCAGTACAACACACACAACCATCAGTACAACACACAACCATCAGTACAACACACACAACCATCGGTACAACACACACAACCATCGGTACAACACACACAACCATCGGTACAACACACAACCATCAGTACAACACACACAACCATCAGTACAACACACAACCATCAGTACAACACACACAACCATCAGTACAACACACACAACCATCGGTACAACACACAACCATCGGTACAACACACAACCATCGGTACAACACACAACCATCGGTACAACACACACAACCATCGGTACAACACACACAACCATCGGTACAACACACAACAATCGGTACAACACACAACCATCAGTACAACACACAACCATCAGTACAACACACACAACCATCAGTACAACACACAACCATCAGTACAACACACACAACCATCAGTACAACACACAACCATCAGTACAACACACACAACCATCGGTACAACACACACAACCATCGGTACAACACACACAACCATCGGTAACACACAACCATCAGTACAACACACAACCATCAGTACAACACACACAACCATCAGTACAACACACACAACCATCAGTACAACACACAACCATCAGTACAACACACACAACCATCAGTACAACACACACAACCATCGGTACAACACACACAACCATCGGTACAACACACACAACCATCAGTACAACACACAACCATCAGTACAACACACACAACCATCAGTACAACACACAACCATCAGTACAACACACACAACCATCAGTACAACACACAACCATCAGTACAACACACACAACCATCAGTACAACACACAACCATCAGTACAACACACAACCATCGGTACAACACACACAACCATCGGTACAACACACAACCATCGGTACAACACACAACCATCGGTACAACACACACAACCATCAGTACAACACACAACCATCAGTACAACACACACAACCATCGGTACAACACACACAACCATCAGTACAACACACAACCATCAGTACAACACACACAACCATCAGTACAACACACAACCATCAGTACAACACACACAACCATCAGTACAACACACAACCATCAGTACAACACACAACCATCAGTACAACACACAACCATCGGTACAACACACACAACCATCGGTACAACACACACAACCATCAGTACAACACACAACCATCAGTACAACACACACAACCATCAGTACAACACACAACCATCAGTACAACACACAACCATCAGTACAACACACACAACCATCGGTACAACACACACAACCATCAGTACAACACACACAACCATCGGTACACACACACACAACCATCAGTACAACACACACAACCATCAGTACAACACACAACCATCAGTACAACACACAACCATCAGTACAACACACACAACATCAGTACAACACACAACCATCTGTACACACACACAACCATCGGTACAACACACACAACCATCGGTACAACACACACAACCATCGGTACAACACACAACCATCAGTACAACACACACAACCATCAGTACAACACACAACCATCAGTACAACACACAACCATCAGTACAACACACAACCATCGGTACAACACACACAACCATCGGTACAACACACACAACCATCGGTACAACACACACAACCATCGGTACAACACACAAACCATCAGTACAACACACAACCATCAGTACAACACACACAACCATCAGTACAACACACAACCATCGGTACAACACACACAACCATCGGTACAACACACAACCATCGGTACAACACACAACCATCAGTACAACACACAACCATCGGTACAACACACAACCATCAGTACAACACACAACCATCAGTACAACACACAACCATCAGTACAACACACACAACCATCAGTACAACACACAACCATCAGTACAACACACACAACCATCAGTACAACACACACAACCATCAGTACAACACACAACCATCAGTACAACACACAACCATCAGTACAAACACACACAACCATCGGTACAACACACACAACCATCAGTACAACACACAACCATCAGTACAACACACACAACCATCAGTACAACACACAACCATCAGTACAACACACAACCATCAGTACAACACACACAACCATCGGTACAACACACACAACCATCGGTACAACACACAAAACCATCGGTACAACACACAACCATCGGTACAACACACACAACCATCGGTACAACACACAACCATCGGTACAACACACAACCATCAGTACAACACACACAACCATCAGTACAACACACAACCATCAGTACAACACACAACCATCTGTACAAACACACAACCATCAGTACAACACACACAACCATCGGTACAACACACACAACCATCGGTACAACACACACAACCATCGGTACAACACACAACCATCGGTACAACACACAACCATCAGTACAACACACACAACCATCAGTACAACACACAACCATCAGTACAACACACAACCATCAGTACAACACACAACCATCGGTACAACACACACAACCATCGGTACAACACACACAACCATCGGTACAACACACACAACCATCGGTACAACACACACAACCATCAGTACAACACACAACCATCAGTACAACACACACAACCATCAGTACAACACACAACCATCGGTACAACACACACAACCATCAGTACAACACACAACCATCGGTACAACACACAACCATCGGTACAACACACAACCATCGGTACAACACACAACCATCGGTACAACACACAACCATCGGTACAACACACAACCATCGGTACAACACACACAACCATCGGTACAACACACAACCATCGGTACAACACACACAACCATCGGTACAACACACACAACCATCAGTACAACACACACAACCATCAGTACAACACACAACCATCGGTACAACACACACAACCATCAGTACAACACACAACCATCGGTACAACATACAACCATCAGTACAACACACAACCATCGGTACAACACACAACCATCAGTACAACACACACAACCATCAGTACAACACACACAACCATCAGTACAACACACAACCATCGGTACAACACACAACCATCAGTACAACACACACAACCATCAGTACAACACACAACCATCAGTACAACACACACAACCATCAGTACAACACACAACCATCAGTACAACACACAACCATCAGTACAACACACAACCATCGGTACAACACACAACCATCGGTACAACACACACAACCATCAGTACAACACACAACCATCAGTACAACACACAACCATCAGTACAACACACAACCATCAGTACAACACACAACCATCAGTACAACACACAACCATCGGTACAACACACAACCATCGGTACAACACACACAACCATCGGTACAACACACACAACCATCGGTACAACACACAACCATCAGTACAACACACACAACCATCAGTACAACACACACAACCATCAGTACAACACACACAACCATCAGTACAACACACACAACCATCGGTACAACACACAACCATCGGTACAACACACAACCATCGGTACAACACACAACCATCGGTACAACACACAACCATCGGTACAACACACACAACCATCAGTACAACACACACAACCATCAGTACAACACACACAACCATCAGTACAACACACACAACCATCGGTACAACACACAACCATCGGTACAACACACACAACCATCGGTACAACACACACAACCATCGGTACAACACACAACCATCGGTACAACACACACAACCATCGGTACAACACACACAACCATCAGTACAACACACAACCATCAGTACAACACACAACCATCAGTACAACACACAACCATCAGTACAACACACAACCATCGGTACAACACACAACCATCGGTACAACACACAACCATCAGTACAACACACAACCATCGGTACAACACACAACCATCGGTACAACACACAACCATCGGTACAACACACAACCATCAGTACAACACACAACCATCGGTACAACACACAACCATCGGTACAACACACAACCATCGGTACAACACACAAACCATCGGTACAACACACAACCATCGGTACAACACACACAACCATCGGTACAACACACACAACCATCGGTACAACACACACAACCATCAGTACAACACACACAACCATCAGTACAACACACAACCATCGGTACACACACACAACCATCAGTACAACACACAACCATCGGTACAACACACAACCATCAGTACAACACACAACCATCGGTACAACACACAACCATCAGTACAACACACACAACCATCAGTACAACACACACAACCATCAGTACAACACACAACCATCGGTACAACACACAACCATCAGTACAACACACACAACCATCAGTACAACACACAACCATCAGTACAACACACACAACCATCAGTACAACACACAACCATCAGTACAACACACAACCATCAGTACAACACACAACCATCGGTACAACACACAACCATCAGTACAACACACACAACCATCAGTACAACACACAACCATCAGTACAACACACAACCATCAGTACAACACACACAACCATCAGTACAACACACAACCATCAGTACAACACACACAACCATCGGTACAACACACAACCATCGGTACAACACACACAACCATCGGTACAACACACACAACCATCGGTACAACACACAACCATCAGTACAACACACAACCATCAGTACAACACACACAACCATCAGTACAACACACACAACCATCAGTACAACACACACAACCATCAGTACAACACACACAACCATCGGTACAACACACAACCATCGGTACAACACACAACCATCGGTACAACACACAACCATCGGTACAACACACACAACCATCAGTACAACACACACAACCATCAGTACAACACACACAACCATCAGTACAACACACACAACCATCAGTACAACACACACAACCATCAGTACAACACACACAACCATCGGTACAACACACAACCATCGGTAACACACAACCATCGGTACAACACACAACCATCAGTACAACACACACAACCATCAGTACAACACACACAACCATCAGTACAACACACACAACCATCAGTACAACACACAACCATCGGTACAACACACAACCATCGGTACAACACACACAACCATCGGTACAACACACACAACCATCAGTACAACACACACAACCATCAGTACAACACACAACCATCAGTACAACACACAACCATCGGTACAACACACAACCATCGGTACAACACACACAACCATCGGTACAACACACACAACCATCAGTACAACACACACAACCAGTCAGATCCCAGCAGCTCTACAAACATTTTGGAGGGAAAACTTCAAACAACTTCAAAGGGCAACAGTTTAATTCTAACTGAACCTAAAGTTTTTAAACATAAAGAAAATTAACATTATAATTTATGCAGCACAGAAAATATGAGAACTATTATGAACATCATAGACTTCACTAAGAGTGGGGGCAGCATTGCTGCAGCATTGCTTCTGCTGCAGCAGAACCCCACTGTGTGCAGCACCAATAACCGTCCTCCCAGAACAACACCAGGAACCAAAACATGTCAACTCAACAAAAAAGTGTTTTGAGAAAAGTTCATAATGATTATAAAAAATAAATAAATCAACTCATCTACACCAGCAGAGCAGCTTCTGTTCCTGAGACACATGATGCTGCTGCTGCTGCTGCTGCAGCACATGATGTTGCGGCACACAATGCTGCTGCAGCAAGAGATGCTGCAGCACATGACGGGTCAGGGTGCTGCAGCATCAGGGACTTCCCTACAGCTTGGCTGAAAGCAGAACTCGTCATCTGGTTTCCCCTCTGCAGCCTGGAGGGTTGCAGCTGCAGCAAGGTCCCAGGGGTCAGAGGTCAGCCAGCAGGGAGCTGCAGCAAGGTCCCAGGGGTCAGAGGTCAGCCAGCAGGGAGCTGCAGCAGAACCTGGTGGAAATAAATTCATGTCAACCAGAATCAGAACCAGAAATAGCAGCTGGTCACATGATGCCATCAGTAGAGACCTCAAAGTTATCAGCTGCAGCAATCAGAACCTGCAGCAGAACCGGCTCAGCCGAACCCGACCCGACCCGACCCACTAACCACTTCCTGTCTATCTGAGCTGCTTTGTTTAGAAACGAGGCCAAGATGAAGACGAAGATGAAGATGAGACGCCCCGAGCCGCCACCGGCAGGAAAACGGGTCACATGACCACCAGAACCTTCTGACCCAATCAGGCCTCAGCCTTGGTTCTGCTGGGCCTGGCTGTGGTTCTGTTTCCTTGGAGACGACATCCTCTGCAGCAGGGCATGCTGGGAAAGCAACGGCTGGGCCGGGTCGGTTCTGGTTCTGTTCGGAAACCAGAACCGAACAGTTCAGATCAAACTGAACAATATTCCACATGTTCTGGCTCGTACTCGGTTCTGGTTCTGGAACTGGTTCTGGTCCAAACTGTGTCTCTGCTGCAGGTGACGGTGCTGAAGGTTCTGATTGTAGGAGACGAACAGATATAACCGGGCCCATACGGGTCGAGAGAGAGAGAGAGAAAGCTCCCTGACCTCTGACCCCAAAACTGAAATATAACTTCAGGTGGAAACTTGAAGAGTTTTAGTTCATTTCACCAACATGATTCTGAGAGATCAGACCCGCGTCCATGGAGACGGGTCCGGTTCTGCAGGTTGTTTTGTGGCAGCAACCCGACCCGGTTGGTTCTGTCTGGCCAGTTGCTGTGGTTACCGTGCTGCATTCAGGGTTCAGGAGGTCAGAAAATTCTGGAGAAGGAAAACATCCCAGAGGAACCAGGAGGAAGTCCTGAGGGTCCAGGAGGTTCTGGAGGTTCTGAGAGGTTCTGGAGGTTCTGAGAGGTTCTGGAGGTTCTGAGAGGTTCTGAGAGGTTCTGGAGGTTCTGCAGGTTCTGAGAGGTTCTGGAGGTTCTGAGAGGTTCTGGAGGTTCTGAAAGGTTCTGAGAGGTTCTGAGAGGTTCTGGAGGTTCTGGAGGTTCTGAGAGGTTCTGAGAGGTTCTGAGAGGTTCTGGAGGTTCTGAGAGGTTCTGGAGGTTCTGCAGGTTCTGAGAGGTTCTGGAGGTTCTGAAAGGTTCTGAGAGGTTCTGAGAGGTTCTGGAGGTTCTGGAGGTTCTGAGAGGTTCTGGAGGTTCTGGAGGTTCTGAGAGGTTCTGGAGGTTCTGCAGGTTCTGAGAGGTTCTGGAGGTTCTGAGAGGTTCTGAGAGGTTCTGGAGGTTCTGCAGGTTCTGAGAGGTTCTGAGAGGTTCTGGAGGTTCTGGAGGTTCTGAGAGGTTCTGGAGGTTCTGCAGGTTCTGAGAGGTTCTGGAGGTTCTGAGAGGTTCTGAGAGGTTCTGGAGGTTCTGAGAGGTTCTGGAGGTTCTGAGAGGTTCTGGAGGTTCTGCCTCTCCAACCTGAACCGGCTGTTGGGCCTCTGCTGCTGCTGCAGCTGCAGCTGCTGCAGCCGCTGCTGCTGCAGCTGCAGCCGCTGCTGCTGCAGCCGCTGCTGCTGCTGCTGCTGCAGCCGCTGCTCCTGCTGCTGCTGCTGCTGCAGCCGCTGCTGCTGCTCTCTCCTCCCCCACCAAACCGCAGCCTGAGGTTCGTATCTCTTCTCGGCATCAAAAACATCTTCAGCTGCGGTTTGGACTCTGTTCTGGTTCTGACGGATCCGAAGAGTTGAGAGGAAACGTTCTGGATGTGAAGGCGGCAGAAACCTCATCGTGACAACCAGCAAAGTTCACCTGAAACATTCCAGGTCATCAAAAGTGACCTGGAATGTTTCCTGGATTCTTTCAAGGCATGTTTAAGACATCCTTGAATCTCCATGGCAACCAGTCAGCCGCTAAACACCTGGGTGGATTAAGCCCCGCCTCCGAGACAGAGCTCCTTCAGACTAGCCAGCAGCAATTAGCGAACAGCTGCTGAGCTCATTAAAGGAGATGCTGCTGGTGAAAGGGTTAATAGAGGAGCCATGTTGGGACGACTTCCTGGAGGCGGAGCTTCTTAAAGAGACAGAGGCATTAAATCAGTAAGTCAGATTTATTGAGTCATATTTGATGTAGTAACAGGTAGATGGCGCTGCCCCTTTAAAGTCCAGCAAAATCCTTCATGTTTTGTATCAATTGAACCCTGACCTGATCCTGGACCGAGTCGTTGCCATGGCGATCCATCAAGGCATCTGAACATGGAAAAGCTGGTTTTAATGTGATCTAACAAAACATTAATTCATGAATTCATTCATAACTCATTCATAACTCGTGAACCAGAGAAGCTTTGAATCCATGAAGGATCAGAAGATTTCAGCCTGACATGACAGAATGGATGCTGAGCAGCAGGAGAACCAGGAGCTGCAGGAGAACCAGGAGCTGCAGGAGAACCAGGAGCAGCAGGAGAACCAGGAGCTGCAGGAGAACCAGGAGCTGCAGGAGAACCAGGAGCAGCAGGAGAACCAGGAGCTGCAGGAGAACCAGGAGCAGCAGGAGCTGCAGGAGCAGCAGGAGAACCAGGAGCTGCAGGAGAACCAGGAGAACCAGGAGCTGCAGGAGAACCAGGAGCTGCAGGTTGCAGCAGGACGTCCCTCCTGCGGAGCAGAGCGTCTCTGAGCCGCAGCACTTCCTGCTCCTCCTCTTCCTCCTCGCCTTCATCAGGCCTGCAGCTTCAACCTGCTGCTGCGATTCTCAACAAAGGTGATGTTGATGCACGGCGTGCAAACGGAGCTGAGAAATGACTCGTCACCACATCCTCTTCCTGCAGCCTCATCCTCTGACAACAAGCAGCTCCAGCTGAGCAGAGGCCTGCGGCGCCCCCTGCTGGGGAAACAGGGCTTGGTCGAGGACCAAAAACACGAGTCAGAATATCAGGTTCAAGTAGAAATAACCTCCATATCAGTAAAAAATCTGCTGACATCTTGAAAAACTGATGAAATGATCAATAATTGAATATTATCTGGACCCACTGGACCTATTGGACCCACTGGACCTATTGGACCCACTGGACCTATTGGACCCACTGGACCCGTCCTGCCTACAGTCAGTGGTCAATATTCCATTAATGTCGACCAGAAATGTCATCATTGTGTTTTTCAATAAGAATCTATTAAAACCATTAGAAACATGCGGCGCCTCGTCCTCCCGTCACTTCCTGTCCTCGTCTTCTTCGTGGTTGGCGCCAGCGGCAACTTCCGGTCGGTGGTCATGTGACTCGTGTGGAATCTGCTTCTATTGCAGTTTGATGAAAAAAAAAAAAAAAACTTTATCCTGAAGTTTCTATTATAGAAAATTTATATTCAAGATGTGAAATTATGCAGCGACGTCTTGATTCTGGACGGTTGGAGGAACCTGGTCACTGGGAGTAGAACGGTACCGGCTGGTACCGGCCGGTACCGTTCTACTCCCAGTGACCAGGTTGGAGGGCGATCAGAGACAACGTGTCTTCCTCATTGTCTCCTCTCATCTGATGAACAGAACCTCGGCTCGGTTCTCAGACTCTCCAGCTTTTGATGTCTACTGTTGGTGGTTTGGACCTGAGCGGGTCGGCGGCCGATCAGAACCCTGCTGTGGTTCCGGGGGGGCCCGTGGGCCCCACAGGATGCCTGCTGGCGGCACCTGGCGGCTGCAGCTGCTCCAACTGCCGCGGTGGCGCTGGGAACCGCTGAGTTTCTGCTTCACAGCTCAAAACGTTTCCTGCTGTGGTTCTACTGGAAACCCAGCCCGTCCAGGACCGGAAGAGGTTCTGATCAGACGTCCAGGACCGGAAGAGGTTCTGATCAGACGTCCAGGTTCCTCCCAATGACGTCAGAGCAGATGAACATGGCGGACAGCTCCACAGTAACGCTTCATTACCCATAATCCATCTGGACCTGAGCGTCATCTGGGTCTACGGTGTTGAACAGACTGGTTCGGTTCGGCCCGGCTGGTTTCCCACATCAATCCTGGAGCATCAGAAACATAATAACTGTTATTAACAATCAAACCTCCAGCTGGACCCGGTTCTCCTGGTTCTGGAAGAATCCGTCCCAGAACGGACCGACGGGCCAGAAGAACTTTTCCTGGTTCCGTCCAACGTTCAGAAATCACAGAACAGGAAGTATTATGGGATGGACTGCAGCAGAAGTTATTTCAATCTTTTATAATCCAACAAACTCAAAGTCTGACAGAAATATTGAAACTTTATTACCGACAGAAAGTTCAGCTGGAGGAATCACACAGGAAGCAGACTAACATGCTTTTATTTTGGTAACTTCTGGTTCTGATCCGTGAGAAATCTGGAGGACGAAGAGTTCTGATTGGTTTAGAGTTCTGCTTCCAGCATTAGGTGGGTTCTGGTTCTGGTTGAGACAGCGGGATGGGGACGGATCTTCTACTCAACATCCATCTGGAAGAACCTGGAAATGACCTTTAACCCTCCTGGGGCAGCGGCTCCACCCCTTCCTCCGACTAAACCTAGAGGGAAGCAGAACCGGACCGAACCGCAGCCCGGTTCTGCTGGAGGGTCAGAGGTCGACCCGGAAGAACCAGAGGAAGGAAATGAAGACCGAGCATCAGTCTGGGGGGCGGGGTCAGACCCGGACCAGGAAGTCCAGCCCCAGGGAGGCGGGGTCAGACCTGGACCAGGAAGTCCAGCCCCAGGGAGGCGGGGTCAGACCCGGACCAGGAAGTCCAGCCCCAGGGAGGCGGGGTCAGACCCGGACCAGGAAGTCCAGCCCCAGGGAGGCGGGGTCAGACCCGGACCAGGAAGTCCAGCCCCAGGGAGGCGGGGTCAGACCTGGACCAGGAAGTCCAGCCCCAGGGAGGCGGGGTCAGACCTGGACCAGGAAGTCCAGCCCCAGGGAGGCGGGGATGTCCACGGCCTCCAGGCTGAGGGCGGACGGCGTGTAGGGGAACAGGACGGGGAAGGTGTGCTTGGTGTCCAGCAGCAGCTGCGGCGGGTCGTTCCTGTCCTGGAGGACGCTCTGCAGAGACAAACGGTCAGGTTGTCTGAGGAGGAATCAGGGCCCAACTGGGACCAGGTCGGCTCAGACTCACCTGAATGTTTCTGATGAAGGACACGGTGACTCGCTCCTCGAACTCGTTCAGAGGCGTGTAGAGGTTCAGGATCTTCACGATCTGCAGGAATCAGACAGGAAGTGGTCACAACCTGCTTCCATGTTCCGGTCCGCCAGTCGGACCTGAGCCGGCTCCTCCCAGGAGAATGTTCCAGATGTTTCTTTTCTAAACTTGACTCCATCAGCTGACCTTCCTCAGCCAACCGGACTCTGGAGTTCCTCACGGTTCTGTTCTTGGTTCTAATTGTTTCTGCTTTTCCTGCTTTTCTTTTATTGTTTTATAAAATCTTCATTGCTGTTGTGTTTATAACATTCATGTTTCTTTGATTCCCTTTATATGTTTTTGGAATAGGACAAATTTTGTGACAGTCGACCTAAACGGTGCTGTTATGTAACCTGTGAGTTTTGCATGGCACATTGCTGCCACCTGCTGGACTTCCGGGGAAATGTTTTACGTTTACGTCATGTAGTCAGTTTGTTAACAGCAGAGAGGATGTTCGGATGGATACATTGTGAATGTCGTGTTAAGATCGAGTTCTTCGACACAATGCCTGTATGTATATTTAAAAATGAGCGTTTATGTTAATGTGTGTGTAACAAAGCAAGTTATTTATTGAATTTATGTTGTTCCTGTTGTGGCAGTTTCACTCCATTCTACATGAATAAAGGAAGAGCCGTTTAATCCTGACTCGCGTAAAAGGAGTTTGTCTGACGGTTAGCTTGGTTCAGGACACCATAGGGAGACCGTTACAGGGGGAAAGTCAAGAACCATCAGGAGAACCATCAGGAGAACCATCAGTAGAACCATCAGGATCCGTTCAGAGCTGATTAAACTATTTTAAACTAAAAGGGAAAACAGGATCTCGTGCTCTGCGATCGATTATTTTGGTCTTTCAAGTTCGGATACAGTGAAAGGCAGCCAAACATTAATGGAGTTCAAAAATATATTTTTTGTTAATCTTTGTTTATAATTCTTGAAAAGTTCAACATTTAGATTGTAAGTTTTCGAGTCTCGATTGTTTTTGTCTGATGGAAACTAGGAGAACGAAACGATTCTGCTCCATTATTCCACTGGATATGAAATAATGAAAACACAGGGGCACAACACGACCTCTGACCTGCTGACCCACTGACCTGCTGACCCTCTGACCTGCTGAACCTCTGACCTGCTGAACCTCTGACCTGCTGACCCTCTGACCTACTGACCCACTGACCTTTTGACCCACTGACCTGCTGACCCTCTGACCTGCTGACCCTCTGACCTGCTGACCCTCTGACCTGCTGACCCTCTGACCTGCTGAACCTCTGACCTGCTGACCCACTGACCTGCTGCAGGGTCAGAGCCGTGCACAGCGAGCAGATGGCCTCGGC
>NW_026562535.1:380000-412917 GCF_027474105.1 Poeciliopsis prolifica
GTGTAGGGCGCAGAGGGAGGAGCAACAGCTAGCAGGAAGCACACAGAGACCTGGCTACTTGTTTGAGGCCTTGGTAGGCCAGACCCAGCTCCCCGTCCTCGTCCAGGAGACACCAGTCCTGCAGGTCCCTGGCGTCCAGCAGCAGAGGACAGCAGACAGAGACAGTCGGCATGAGCAGCAGCTTCACAGGTTTCATTAACAAAGTCATCTTCATCGCTCCAAAACCCTAAGACCAACTGGTCAGGGTGCGGTTTGGACCGGGTCGATGTTCTGATCCAGAACCACAGAAGATCCAATCTGCTGTTTTACTGATTTTCATCTAGAATCTGAGCTGAGCTTCCAGAACCTCCTCTGGTTCTGTTACAGCTGCAGTTTGGTTAGTCTCAGTGAGTTTGGTCAGTCTCAGTGAGTTTGGTCAGTCTCAGTGTGTTTGGTCAGTCTCAGTGAGTTTGGTCAGTCTCAGTGAGTTTGGTCAGTCTCAGTTAGTCTCAGTGAGTTTGGTCAGTCTCAGTGAGTTTGGTCAGTCTCAGTGAGTTTGGTCAGTCTCAGTGAGTTTGGTCAGTCTCAGTTAGTCTCAGTGAGTTTGGTCAGTCTCAGTGAGTTTGGTCAGTCTCAGTGAGTTTGGTCAGTCTCAGTCAGTCTCAGTGAGTTTGGTCAGTCTCAGTGAGTTTGGTCAGTCTCAGTCAGTCTCAGTGAGTTTGGTCAGTCTCAGTGAGTTTGGTCAGTCTCAGTCAGTCTCAGTGAGTTTGGTCAGTCTCAGTGAGTTTGGTCAGTCTCAGTCAGTCTCAGTGAGTTTGGTCAGTCTCAGTGAGTTTGGTCAGTCTCAGTGAGTTTGGTCAGTCTCAGTGAGTTTGGTCAGTCTCAGTGAGTTTGGTCAGTCTCAGTGAGTTTGGTCAGTCTCAGTGAGTTTGGTCAGTCTCAGTGAGTTTGGTCAGTCTCAGTGCACCTGCAGCTGTAAAGCATCTGGACTGAGGAGCACCAGGTGAAGCAGAACGTTGGGACAGAAGACAGAGGCGTCCTCGACTCGCCCAGAGGAAACAGACCTGCTGACTCCAGTCTCTCTCTGAAGACATTTCCTGAGGACGAACAGGACTTACTTCTTGGACGCTTTGAGGGCCTCGTCTTTGTCCAGCGGCTCCTTGTTGCTGTTTGGTCCTCCGTCCACCTCACTTTCCTGATCAGACAGACAAGAGGACATGGAGGACATGATGGACAGTTTAACTGTTCAGGATAAGGAGAGGAAGTCTGGTCAGAAATATGACCAACTATTGGTGGTCATGTGATGCTAGAAAAACAGGGATTTGAGTCATCAGTTTATTATTTTATAACCGATTCTGTTATTTCTTTTTCTAAACTTGCATATCTATATTGATACATCTGTGATTAGAAGCAGCAGAGTCAGACTGGTATGGAGGGTGAACACAGGATGAGGACGCAGCAGCTGAGCTTCCATGCAGACGACGTTGGGATTTCTGGGTTTCCTCTCCACAGTGAGGGAACGACGGAGACTCACGTTGGGTTGGCTGCTCCTCTCGGCGTTGCTGACGATCTGAGTCCTGAGGATGAGGACCTCCTCCTTCCGGGCGTCCAGCTCCTCGTTGGCCGACTTCAGCTGGCCGAGCAGCAGGTTGTACGCGTCCTGCAGCTCATTGGACGAGCCGTCCTGCGCCGCCCGCTCGGCCACGCACTTCCTCAGCTCGTTCAGCTCGTTCTTCAGTTTCTTGTTCTCAGTTTCGAGCTCCTGTCTCTGTTGAGGAGAACAGCTGCTGTTACCGACCAGACCGACTGGCTTCACTTAGTTGTTGGACATTATTGTAGTTTAAAGATCATTCAATATGCTAATTATGTTAAATTTTAGCAACTTTGCTAATGAAAGTTTAACACCATGAACAACTCCATGCAAAGTGCATATCTCACCCCACCACCAGGTGGCTCCACTGCAGCACCATTACTGAACTGATGCTGAAGTAAATCCAGGACAGGGAAGTCCGTCTCCCCCAGACTGCTCAGTACGGGTTGGGCAACGCGTGGGGGAGGGGTTGGTCAAGCATTCTGGCTCAGTTCAAGGCCGTCAGGTGAAGAGAGGAAATGGTTCAATAATTCATCCATGATGGACGGGGTCAGTCAGGGGTCAGTCTGGTTTAGCCAGGCTGACCCTTGTGTTCTGCCCCACAGAACTGCTGAATGGGGCAGTTCTGTGGAGGTCAAAGGTCAGCACTGGGTGTGTCACATCTTAACACTCAGACAACAACGTCGCTCAACCCCAACCAGGCCGAGACGTCCTGCTTGTCCACTGATCAGATATGGAAGCTACTGTGGATTGCTTAACATGTCTGGTTCTGGACCGGATCTGAACCAGTTCTGGACTGGATCTAGAATCTGGTTCTGGACCAGATCTGGACCGGTTCTGGACTGGATCTAGAATCTGGTTCTGGACCGGTTCTGGACTGGCTCTAGAATCCGGTTCTGGACTGGCTCTAGAATCTAGTTCTGGACCGGATCTAGAATCTGGTTCTGGACCGGTCTAGAATCTGGTTCTGAACCGGTCTAGAATCTGGTTCTGAACCGGTCTAGAATCCGGTTCTGGACCGGATCTGGACCGGTTCTGAACCGGTCTAGAATCTGGTTCTGGACCGGTCTAGAATCTGGTTCTGAACCGGTCTAGAATCCGGTTCTGGACCGGTTCTGGACCGGTTCTGGACCAGTTCTCTGTCATTCTTAACACATTGTAAGTCTTATCCGTCCTGCTGTCCCTCTGGAGACGCCTGTCTCTGCTAATGTGTCTCGCTTGTTCTCATTGGTGGATGAGCTGTCACCATGACAACACTAACTACCGGACCGGTTCTGCACAGACTGTGCAGAACCGGTGAACTGGTTTTGATGGTGTCGGTGCAGTCGGTCGGATCCGGTTGCTCTCCGGTACCTTCTGGTTGTTGTAGGCCAGATCTCCTGTCGCCACATCCGGCGTTGGGGTCTTGGGCTCCGGAGCCTTCAGAGAAAGATCAGGGGTCACCGGAGGCCGCACCAGCAGAACCGCACCAGCAGAACCGCACCAGCAGAACCGCACCAGCAGAACCGCACCAGCAGAACCGACCCGCTCACCTTGCGCTTGGCCAGCTCCTCCATCTTGTCCAGGTTGACCTGCAGCCTCTTCCTCTCCGTCTCCAGCTCCCTCACTCGCTTCTGCAGCTTCAGGAACAGGCTGATGTCCATGGCAGCATTCTCCTCTCCCATCTCCTGAAAACCCGGCAGCACACAGATCGGACCTGGTCCTGACGGAACACACCTGTACTCACCAGGCTCCGCCCCCTGACTCACTTCCACCTGCTGGACGGAGTCCTCGGTGTCTCCCACCTCAGACTCCACGCTGCTCTGGTTGGACGGGTTCCTGTGGTGGCCGGGTTGGAACTGGAGGAAGAGATGGACTTTGGTTCTGGTTCTGTTAGACGTGGTCCAGTAGAGATCCAGAACGTCTGACGGGTCGGTCTCTAGCCGACCAGAACCGTTGTTTCGTTTCTCATGGTTTTCTGATTCAAAGTTCTGGACGGATCTGAAAACCGGGTTCGGCCCACGTCCACGCTTCTGTTCTGATCCAGTCCGGATCACCAGAACTGGCCGGATCTGGGTAGGGCTCACCAGAACCGGTTCGGGTCATCAGAGCCGGTCCGGGTCATCAGAACCAGTCCGGGTCGTCAGAACCGGTCCGGGCCTTCAGAACCGGTCCGGGTCATCAGAACCGGTCCGGGCCATCAGAACCATTCCGGGTCATCAGAACCGGTCCGGGCCTTCAGAACCGGTCCGGGTCATCAGAACCGGTCCGGGCCATCAGAACCATTCCGGGTCATCAGAACCGGTCCGGGTCGTCAGAACCGGTCCGGGTCGTCAGAACCGGTCCGGGCCATCAGAGCCGGTCCGGGTCATCAGAACCAGTCCGGGTCGTCAGAACCGGTCCGGGCCTTCAGAACCGGTCCGGGTCATCAGAACCGGTCCGGGCCATCAGAACCATTCCGGGTCATCAGAACCGGTCCGGGCCTTCAGAACCGGTCCGGGTCATCAGAACCGGTCCGGGCCATCAGAACCATTCCGGGTCATCAGAACCGGTCCGGGTCGTCAGAACCGGTCCGGGCCATCAGAACCATTCAGGGTCATCAGAACCGGTCCGGGTCGTCAGAACCATTCCGGGTCATCAGAACCGGTCCGGGTCATCAGAACCGGTCTGGGCCGTCAGAACCGGTCCATCAGAACCGGTCCGAATCATCAGAACCGGTCCGGGTCATCAGAACCGGTCCGGCCATCAGAACCATTCCGGGTCATCAGAACCGGTCCGGGTCATCAGAACCGGTCCGGTTCATCAGAACCGGTCCAGGTCATCAGAACCATTCCGGGTCATTAGAACCGGTCCGGGCCATCAGAACCATTCCGGGTCATCAGAACCGGTCCGGTTCATCAGAACCATTCCGGGTCATCAGAACCGGTCCGGGTCGTCAGAACCGGTCCGGGCCATAGAGCCGGTCCGGGCCTTCAGAACCGGTCCGGGTCATCAGAACCGGTCCGGTTCATCAGAACCGGTCCAGGTCATCAGAACCATTCCGGGTCATTAGAACCGGTCCGGGCCATCAGAACCATTCCGGGTCATCAGAACCGGTCCGGTTCATCAGAACCATTCCGGGTCATCAGAACCGGTCCGGGTCGTCAGAACCGGTCCGGGCCATAGAGCCGGTCCGGGCCTTCAGAACCGGTCCGGGTCATCAGAACCGGTCCGGTCCATCAGAACCGGTCCGGGCCTTCAGAACCGGTCCGGGTCATCAGAACCGGTCCGGGCCATCAGAACCATTCCGGGTCATCAGAACCGGTCCGGGTCATCAGAACTGGTCCGGGCCGTCAGAACCGGTCCGGGCCATCAGAACCATTCAGGGTCATCAGAACCGGTCCGGTCCATCAGAACCGGTCCGGGCCTTCAGAACCGGTCCGGGTCATCAGAACCGGTCCGGGCCATCAGAACCATTCCGGGTCATCAGAACCGGTCCGGGTCGTCAGAACTGGTCCGGGCCGTCAGAACCGGTCCGGGCTGTCAAAACCGGTCCGGGCCTTCAGAACCGGTCCAGGTCATCAGAACCGGTCCGGGTCATCAGAACCGGTCCGGTCCATCAGAACCGGTCCGGGCCTTCAGAACCGGTCCGGGCTGTCAAAACCGGTCCGGGCCTTCAGAACCGGTCCAGGTCATCAGAACCGGTCCGGGTCATCAGAACCGGTCCGGGCCGTCAGAACCATTCAGGGTCATCAGAACCGGTCCGGTCCATCAGAACCGGTCCGGGTCATCAGAACCGGTCCGGGTCATCAGAACCGGTCCGGGCCGTCAGAACCATTCAGGGTCATCAGAACCGGTCCGGTCCATCAGAACCGGTCCGGGCCTTCAGAACCGGTCCAGGTCATCAGAACCGGTCCGGGCCATCAGAACCATTCAGGGTCATCAGAACCGGTCCGGGTCGTCAGAACTGGTCCGGGCCGTCAGAACCGGTCCAGGCCATCAGAACCATTCTGGGTCATCAGAACCGGTCAGGGTCATCAGAACCGGTCCGGGCAGTCAGAACCGGTCTGGGCCGTCAGAACCGGTCCATCAGAACCGGTCCGGGCCATCAGAACCGGTCCGAATCATCAGAACCGGTCCGGGTCATCAGAACCGGTCCGGGCCATCAGAACCATTCCGGGTCATCAGAACCGGTCCGGGCCATCAGAACCGGTCCGGTTCATCAGAACCGTCCGGGTCATCAGAACCATTCCGGGTCATTAGAACCGGTCCGGGCCATCAGAACCATTCCGGGTCATCAGAACCGGTCCGGTTCATCAGAACCATTCCGGGTCATTAGAACCGGTCCGGGCCATCAGAACCATTCCGGTTCATCAGAACCGGTCCGGTCATCAGAACGGTCCGGGCCATCAGAACCATTCCGGGTCATCAGAACCAGTCCGCTCCAGCTCACCTTGCTCAGAGCCATCTCCTCCTTCAGGTTGTCGTATCTCAGCTCCAGCCTGGAGAACTCCTTGAGGAGGTTCTGGTACCGCTCCCGCTCCTGGTTCAGCTCCGTCTCCAGGGAGGCGCTGCTCTCCACGGCTGACGGACGAACAGGAAGCGGGTCATGAGGGAATCCGGACCGGTACCGCCGGGACGGAGGCGGACTCACCTGCGGAGTTCTTGGCCTGCTGCTGGATCCGTCGGTTCAGTTCGTCCTTCTCCGCCTTCAGCACGGCGTTTTCTCCCTCCAGCTCCTCCACCCGCTGCAGAGCAGAGTTCAGAGGTCAGAGGTCAGCCGAGTCCTCCACGGATCCTCCCCGCCGCGTTCTCACCTGGCTCAGGCTGAGCTTCTCGTGGCCGTGCTCCTCCTCCATCCTCTTCCTGTGGGCCTGCGCCTCCTGCAGCTCCACCCGCAGCCTCTCCACCTCCTGCAGCGACTCCACCTGGCCTCCGTCAGGCTGCTGGCTGCGGACCTGCTCCAGCTGCTTCTGCAGCTTGGTGACCTCTGACCCCAGTGAGGCGTTTGCCGACACCAGCTGCTCGTTCTGGGTCTTGAGCTCCTTGGACTGAGAGAGAGGCTGTGACCTTTGTGACCCATGTGACCTTTGTGACCCATGTGACCCAGGTGACCCGTGTGACCTTTGTGACCCATGTGACCCGTGTGACCCATGTGACCTTTGTGACCCAGGTGACCCGTGTGACCTTTGTGACCCAGGTGAGCCGTGTGACCCATTTGACCTGTGTGACCTTTGTGACCCATGTGACCCAGGTGACCCGTGTGACCCATTTGACCTGTGTGACCTTTGTGACCCAGGTGACCCATGTGACCTTTGTGACCCGTGTGACCTTTGTGACCCGTGTGACCCCTGTGACCTCGGGGGCGTGAGCGCTCCTACCTGCTCGTCCATCTTCCTCTGCAGCTGGACGATCTTGTTCTCCATGCCCGTGTTGAGCTTCTTGAGGTGCTGAGCCGAGCGCGCTTCGATCTTCAGCTGCTTCAGCCGCCGCTTGGCCTGCATCCTCCTGAAGCCGCACTGGATGATGACGGCGGCGTCACGCGCCGCCTGAGCTTCTTCCTCTGCAGCCAGCCGCGCACGTGCTTCTGGATCAGCATGGCCTTGTGGTGCAGCATGAACTGCAGAGGAACCAGCAGTCAGCACCAAACACAAGAGAGGCAACACTCCAGGATCAATCCCTTCAGAATAAAAGCCTCCAGTTTAAAGACCAGGCTGGATTAGGATGAACCTAAACTAGGGATTCATTTAGACTTTCAAAGTAAAAGTGCAGATTTTTCTATCCTCAGCAGTAAAAACATAATTTATGTCCGTCTTTCTTAGGAAACACTTTTGGTTTCCCTCCAGGACGTTCTGACCCAGCAGAACAAGGCCGACCTTTGTTCCATCCACATGACCCCGTTTACTGTGTTGCTGCAGGACACACAGCCACCAGCAGGGGGAGCCAAACAGAACTGCAGCTGATCTAAACGAAGAACTCAGCAGAAGAACTGATTTAACTGCCTGAAGCTCTGGATGAGCACATAGGAGCCTGGTTCTGGTTCTGGTTCTGGTTCTGGTTCTGGATGTGCCTGTCAGCTCCAGAGCAGCAGATAATCCAGATAATTCCTGCTTGGCTGCTGAGGACATTTCTACCATTTCCTCATCATTTCCTCCATGAGGAGATAACAAACAGGAAGGAGCTGAAGCATCGGGTTGCTCCACAGATCCAGTCGGTCCTACAGAACCTGCTGCCTCTGATCCAATCCCGACCCGGTGACCAGTCAGCTGTCCGGTTCCGTACCTCCCAGAAGATCCTGCGGGTGAACATGCCTCGGGCGAAGGCCTGGATGGTGACCGTGGCCCGCCGGATCCTCAGGAACTTCCTCCGCTCTCGGACCATGCGGTACTGTTTCTGACAGATCAGGGCGGCCCGGTTCTGACGCAGGAACTCTGCGTACCTGCAGGGAACAGCAGCTCTCAACCCCACGGTCTGTTTGGACCAATCAGAGGCCGAGGAGAACAGCTCACCTGCGGGCCAGGTAACCTCTGCCGTATCTCTGCAGGCCTATGGCGGCCCGGCGGACCCGGCGGTACCGGATCCTCTGCAGCCAGCCGCGGACCGTTTTCTGGATCTTGATGCAGGCAGAGCGGAATTTATCGGTCCGAAGCTTCTCCAGGTACGCCACCTGGCCGGCCCGGAAGAAGATTTTGGTCTTCCCGAACTGGAACATGTCGGGTTCCTGGTGGAGGACAGGCGAGCGGGTCAGTACCGACCCGGAACCAAAGAGATGTTCGGATAAGAGACCTGCTCCGTCTCCGGTTAGCCTGACTGAACGGAACCCAAAGAACCCAAACAGAACCTTTGGACCTGAGATGTTTCTGGTTCCAGGTCTTTGGAGAACCTCTCGGTTCTGAACGGGTCGGTCCAGCAGCAGTCTGTTTTCATCTGAGCCATGTCTCACCTTGATCAGCGTCTCCAGTAGGTTCTTGCACACCTGCTTCTTGTCTGCTGACGTCAGGTCCGACTTCCTCATCAGAACCCTGTACCGGCTGAAGAAGTCGGGATAGGTCCACCTGCGCACACACAGTACCGGTTACCTGGCGGTCACATGACCCTCAGCGGGCCGACTTAACGTGATGAAGACGCTCCTCACCTGGATGGGTATCCGGCGGCGCTGATCCGGATCGTCTCCAGAACCCCGCAGGCCCGGAGCTGCTGCACGGCCCGCCGGGAGTCGAACCTGCACACGGAACCAGACACGTTAACACTGCAGCACAATCAGGATTCTCAGCTGGGTCGGGTCAGAACTTCACCTCATCCTCTTGTCGGACATCAGCAGAACCTCTACAGCCGCTGGAACCGGCCGACAGACTGCTGAGAGTCCGGCCCGACCCGAAACATGTGACCCAAATTAGATTCATTCTGACATTCCTCACTGATGTTTATCAGCTGCAGAGCAGAACTGGGACAGAACCAGAGCAGTTTAACCCCACAGTGCTCCGAAAGCACCGGTTCTGATTCTGAACAAGTTCTGGTTCTGAACGGGAAGCTGACCAGAACCACAGAACTTAGTTCAAGGTTGAAACACCAGGAACTTAGAGCCGATACCCGTATGTTCACTCATACATACAGAAAGTTCTGCTCTGATGGACCCAATTCTGTTAAACTGGTTCTGTTCAAGTTCTGTTGGACCCGTCTGATACCTGCTGCATGAAGCAATCATATTTATTTTCATTCTCTCAACAGATTCCATCCAACAGCTGTGTAGCCCGGTCAGACCCGATCAGAGCCACCCTGCTGGTTCTGGACGGGTCTGACCAGAACCACCCTGCTGGTTCTGGACCGGGGAAGTTCTGCAAGGACACGGACTCACGAGAAGGCCTCCTTCAAGTCGTTCGGCTTGATGCAGCGTACGTAGTGCGGCGTGGTGGCGTTCAGGGTGTCCATCAGGAGGTGGAGTGACGAGCGGAACTGAAACAGAACCAACCTTCAGAACCAGAACCTTGAGAGAATGTCGGTGCAGAACCAGAACCCGACTCACCTGGTGTCCCACAGTCTTCCTGTGCTCCTTGTTGGGGACTTTGGGAACCGTTTTTAGGGGGCGGACGTTCACCTTGGAGGATTTAGAGGGCGGAGCTTCACTCTTGTCTTGGAACAGATCAGCAACCAGCTGGAACTGGGAGGAAACAGGAAGTACAGCGGTCCTAACTGGGCTCGGATCAGTCAGAACCCAGCTCTGGTTCTGGTTCCTACCTCGCTGGCTTTCAGGATGTTGATCTGCTCCTCGTAGACGGTGTCTCTGTTCTTCTCCAGGAAGCCTTCGCACTGATACTCCACCTGCAGGATTCAGCCAATCAGGAGGGAGAAGAGGAGACAAAAACCTTCAAGTCCAATCAGAAGTCATAGCCGGACCAATCAGAACCAGCGGCGCCAGATTCATCTTTAAGGTTGGTGGGCCGTAGGGTGTTTTGTCACGTCTGTTATGCATTTTGAATGTCAGGCCACAGCGCCACCTGGAGGCTCGAAACCTAAAGGCAGCACATAAATTGTGCAACAAATGATTGTCTGAGTGGACAGAAAACCAGCCAGACTGATGAAAACACCATGAATGAACTTTAATCTTCTTGTTATTAGCAGACAAATGAATTTAACATCCAACAGAAACTGGAAACCATCATCAGTATTTATGGCTCCTGATTGGCTGATTGGCTGCTGGAAAACAAACAAATTCACCTGATCCAAAACGATCTGCTCTAAAGCGTGGTGAGGATTTGGTCCGGACCTTAAACGGACCCGACGGACCCGACAGACCGTAAACGGACCCGACGGACCTTAAACGGACCCGACGTCTTTATTTCACCCCATCAGAGAGAAAACATGGCCGCCGCTCTAGAAGTGGTGACAGAGAGAGACCTGGACCGGATCAGAGTCTGAACCTTTGTTCAGCTGCCAGGCCGGGTCCTGATCCCGACCCGACCCGAAGCTGCTGCATGTGGAAACCTCTGGGTGTCGGTTCTGATCTGCAGCCTTAGATTCGGTCCAGATCTCAGTCTGAACCTCTGTCAGCGTGTAAACACAGCGAGACGTCAACTGATTGTTGGGTTTTATTCTCTGTGAGCCAAAACCAGCAGAACCTTCAGAACCACAGGAGATCAAAGTTAAATATTTCACTCTATGTGTGATAGATCTATGTGTATTTAATAAATATCAAGCTTTTTCATGTTCTGCTAATTGTCTGAGGTGTTGCTGTGGTTCTGGTCCGACTTCTAAATTTGTCCCACTGTGAAGTTCCCTCCAGTGGGTTCTGTGGACCAGATGTCTGGCTCGGTTCTGCTCACCTTGTCGGCGAAGTGGATGATGATGAAGGACGTGTTGGACATTCTGGGTTTCTGGAAGTGTCCGCTGCTGGAGTGCTGCTTGTAGAGCTTCTGGGCCCAGTTCTGATCCGTTTCCCTTCGGAACCTGAAGAACAGAGTCCAGTTAGAGTCCAGGTGAAGACGAACCCGGTTCTGGTCCCTTAGAAATCTGCGTCTCCAGGAGTGAACCTCAGTCAGGACGAACACACGGGCCGGAACCAGCAGAACCGGGTCATTACCTTGCACTCCTCATCCAGCAGGTCCAGGATGCCGAGCCGGGCCTCGATCAGGTCGATGCAGGGCTGGTTGTCGTAGAAGTCGATGAGTCCAGGGAATGTCCTCCTTCATGTACTCGTCCTGCTCCAGCTTGAAGACATGCTGAGGACACGGACGGCAGGACGGTGAGAAACACGGCCCGGACTCTCTGACCGGGTCGGTTCTGCAGAACTCACCGAGTTGAACTGCTGCTGCAGCTTCTCGTTGGCGTAGTTGATGCAGAACTGCTCGAAGCTGTTCACCTCGAATGTCTCGAACCTGCAGGAACACGGACAGCGTTAACGCGGCGTGAAGCCGCCACCGGGGGCGCCCTGCCGGCTCGCCGCGTACCCTAGATGTCCAGAACCCCGATGAAGGAGTGCCGCTTGGAGGAGGTGTGCAGCGCCTTGTTGATGTGCTCCACGATCCAGTCGAAGAGGTGGGCATAGATGTGCTTGGCGAGGGCGTCTCGGGCGTTGACGGCCTGCTGGCAGGACATGGTCTTCACAAACGTCTCGGAGGCGGTGGCCAGCTTCCGGTGGCAGAGCCAGTGGTCCATCTGCTTCAGCTCCACACCCAGCAGTCTGCAGAAGTGCTGCAGGTGGACGTCGTTCCTCTGCGGCACAAACAGAACCGAGTCAGAGCGCCGACAGAACCCCGAAGTGTCTCCGATCTGCTGGAGGACATACTGCGACGTGGCAGGACTCTCCGTCCCGCTCAGAGACGAGCGCCACGTTGCCAAGGTGAAGGATGGAGGCCATGATCTTAAAGATGCTGCTCTGACTGCTCTCCTTTATGCACACACACACACACACACACACACACACACACACACACACACACACACACACACACACACACACACACACACAGGTCACACACACAGTTTCACCCTTCACACTCCCCCTGCTGGAGGACACGTCTCACCCAGCAGTGTGAAGCCTCTCTGGTCTTCTTGAAGTCGTCAGCATCGTTGACTCCCTCGATGAAGATGTTCTCTCCTAGAGACGTGTAGGTGAAGTCTTCTGCACTCACTGAGGGACATGAGACAAAATCAGCAGCTGCAGAATCTCTGTTGAAGACCTGGACGCGTTCACACTCACTGAGACTGAGGTCTTTGAACTCTGGCAGGCTGGCCGAGGCGCATAGCTGGTAGAAGATGTGATAGTTCCTCTCGTCTTCAGCCTGGAGAAGAGATGATGGACCTTCAGGCAGCAGTAGTGGATCGGCAGCAGGGGGCGCTGCAGTGAGAAGAACTCACCTGGAAGACGACGCGGGACTTCTCCAGCAGGTAGGTCCTCATGTTGGCCCCAATAATGTGGTAATGTCTGCTGAAGCCGATCTGAATGTACTTGCCGAAGCGGCTGCTGTTGTCATTTCGGGTGGTTTTGGCGTTCCCGATGGCCTGAAGGGAAAGTTAATTGGAAGGAAAACATTCAATCTTTTCTGCATCTTAAAGACGGTGTCATCTGCAAAGAGGCGACTCCAGAGTGAACTGGCTCATGTCTGGTTCTGTGAGAACGTCTCTGACCTCCATTATGGGGTTGGAGGCCAGAACCTTCTCCTCCACGTTGGCGTCGCTGGAGCCGCCCACCGTGGCAAAGTATCTCATGGCGTACTTCGCAGAAACAGTCTTTCCTGCTCCAGATTCTCCGCTCACAATGATCGACTGGTTCTTCTCATCTCTAACATAAATAAGGAAAAGGTGTTCATATGACCAGATTTATTCTGTTTCGCTCAGAGAAATTTTGAGGTGCTAGGGTTAGGGTAAGAGGGTTAGGTGGGTAAGAGGGCTAGGGTTAGGGTAAGAGGGTGAAAGGGCTAGGGTTAGGGTAAGAGGGTTAGGGTTAGGGAGGTGCTTCAGCATCAGGCGTACCTGGCCATCTGTTTGTATGCTTCCTCAGCCACAGCGAAGATGTGAGGATCCATGTCCCCCATGTTCTGGCCGCTGTAGGCGGTGATCACCTCCTCCCCATAGATCTGCAGCTGCTCATATGGGTTGATGGCCACCAGGACGATACCTGGAACACAGAGACATCATGAAGGAGGAACGTCTTCTGGAGGAAGATCGCGTGAGCCAATAGCGATCGGATAGAAATCACGTTAAGGCTCCTTCACTTAGTTCACTCCACTGCACACGTCCATACTTAGTGTGGCACAGAATCAGACTGCTCTGTTTGCAACAGCCAGGTGATCATGTGAACAGCATGATAACTAGTCCTGTGGGTGGTAGACGAGACCGAGCGGCCAACCAGTTTATCAAACTCGCTGGTTTCCAAATGCTGTCGCTGCTGTTGTCTTCATGTCCTTCACCAGTCGGCTGCGTCCTATTCCTCTGTTTATAGGTAAGGACTGCAGGGGGCGGAGCTTCAACATGTGATCAGGAAGTTTCACTGTGATCCTTTCTGTATTTGATCTCCTGATTATTCATTGAAAGTCAAATGAAATGCCCAGAGGCAATGCTAGCTGACGCTCTGCTGGCTGCTGACTGCAGCCAATCCAGGAGTCCCATTCCCTTTCCTCGGTTCTGATTGGCAGAACCCCCAACAGGAGAGATCAGAAAGACTCAAGACTTTAGCTTCTGCTGTGGAGCTAAGATGGTTTCTACTCTGGATATCAAGAAATATTTGATATTTCTATTAAAATATAATTATTTTGAGAGGAAATTCAGGTACTTTAGCCGTTAGCTGCCGTCTATCATCCCGAGGATTCACTGCAATTAAATGATAAATGATGAGGAGCCATCGCATGAAAGAGTTGTCATAGAAACACAACAGGGCAGGAACTGTAAGAAAAATATTTAAAATGTAGATTTATGAAAATGCTATTTCTAATGTTTAGAGGAGAAGATGAAGTGTGATGGAAGCGGCCCAGTGGGTCAGTAAGGTTCGGGTTCTGACCGCAGTAGGTGTAGATGTTGTTGGACTCCAGGAAGCGGACCCTCAGGTTGTGCAGCACGGCGGGTTCATGAAGGTAGCTGAGAGCCGTCAGGTCGTTCTCCCCCACCAAGATGTCGGGATTTCTGAGGAACGGCAGAGCGTTGGCCTTCGGACCCACCTGGTACTCCAGGGCTGGACCAGAACAGAACACAGTCAGGACCCAGGGCAGCCATGTTGGATCCTGAGCTAAATATTAAAACATGTTTGACCTAAACCGAGATAAAGACGGAGGAACTGATTTATTTCCTCCGATCTGGGCGTCACTGCAGCTGAAATCAACAAGTCATAAAACAATAAACACATTCTTTCTTCATGGTTTAACGCCTGCAGCTGTCAGGACAAAATAGCTAAACACAGAGGAGCCATTATTATTTAACAAGGTTGAAATGAGCTGCAGTGACAGATCCTGAAAGCAACAGGAGTAATGACCGGGTCCAAACGCTCAGGACGGATTTGAATACATTTACTGTTTGACGCCCATAAAAAAACTGCTTCAGATCAGAGCAGCCAATCAGAGAGCCCGGTGAGCTCACGACGTCTGAGCAGATTGATCAAGACGGTAGCAAACTGTGGATCCCACTGAGTTCTACTGGATCCCACCGGGTTCTACTGGATCCACTGAGTTCTACTGGATCCTGATCATACAGGGATGAACCGATTACTAAATTGTCATGTTTAGTGACTGATTAATACAACTGGATGAGTCATTTATTTTCCAGCTAGTCAGAATAAGGATGCTAACTTGTTAGCTAACTGGTTAGCTTCTAGAAAACATCCAGAGTCCAGAGGATTCTGGATCCGCTCATTTCCAGAACTTTCCTCCTGTTTTCAACCACATTTACGTCTCTCTGACCTCTGACCTCATGAGCAGCTGCCATCTTGGCCTGATGATCATGATTTATTATGATTTAACAAAGCAGCCGATTATCATCGATAATCAATGACATGGCTGATTGCTGTTAGAAGAAACACCTGGCCCAGACGGTACCAGAACCACTCACCGTCCCGTCCTCCAGCTGCAGGTGCAGAACCGCCTCGCCCTCCTTGTAGTCCCTGGTGATTTCTGCAGCTTTCCACACATCGTCCGGGTCCGGGACCCAGACCCGGGTCAGCTGAAACAGAACCAGAACCGGGTCAGCTGAAACTAAACTAGACCCAGAGCAGGCCAGACGTCAGAGGAGCGGATCTGGACCAGAACCAGAACCGCCTGCAGCAGGAAGACCAGAAAGTGCAAACAGGAAGTGAAACAGCTGCAGGCTTTTACTGTGGAGGAGCACTTCCTGTTGAAACTGAAGGAAAGTTTCCCAGCTGCTGACTGGGATCAACACCAGAAATATACTGGTTCTACTGGGTCTACTGGACCCAACCCAACAGGTTCTACTGCAGGTCTGATCAGCTGGTCTCCTTCTGCTTCTGGGTCCAAATGTTTGAGAAAGTTCTGCTTGTTTGGTTCTGGTTCTTTTGGACTCCTAATCCAGAAGATCCGGGATGTGTTCTGGTTCTGCAGAACCCAAGCTTGACCGATTTGATCCCAGAATGGTTCTGGTTCTACAGCCTCAGCTGGATCAGAACCAGAGTTCTGATCAGATGGTCACTGAATCAGAACATCTGGATGATGATGAGCTGTTCCGATCCGATCGGCTGGTTCCGAACCGGGCCCTGACAGAACCTCTGCGAGTCGATGACTTTCTGCAGTTCAAATCGGGTCAGCGGTTCTGATGGAGGTCCACACGTTTACATGCAGGCCGGAAGCTTCGGCTCCACGAGTCAGAACCGGGCCGGGTCAGCACAGAACTACATGTCCCACAATGCAACGGGTCCAGATCTCCCTGCTGAGACCAACCGGGTCAGAACCGACTTCTTGACCCAGAACCAGAAAGGTTTTGATGCAGATCCAGGAGCAGGGAACAGCGGTCCGGTTCTGAACCAGCCCAGTAATGGTTCTGATCTGATGAAAACAGCAAACTGGGTCAGAACCAAGAACCTGCTGAACCAAACCAGCTTTTGTTGCCAAGGCAACCAAGCCCACAGGAAGTGACATCATCATGTAAATGTGTCGCCGCTCATTTCCATCATGTTTACATGCAGGTGAGTCACCTCTGGTCACATGACCCACAGGAGCCAATCAAAGCCCGGCTATGGAGCATCTGAGGTTCTGGTTCTGCCGGGTCACACTGCGGTTTGACCAATCAGAGGCCTGGGAGCAAAAAGAGCCTTTTTATCTGGGACACACCGAGGCAGCAGCCAATCAGAGAGCAGCATGCCGCGGGCAGGCTCTCAGCAGGAAACACACACACACTAACACACACAGTAACACACACAGTAACACACACACACGCTAACACACACAGTAACACACACACAACACACACAGTAACACACACAGTAACACACACAGTAACACACACAGTAACACACACACACACGCTAACACACACAGTAACACACACAGTAACACACAGTAACACACACACACACAGTAACACACACACTAACACACACAGTAACACACACAGTAACACACACACAGTAACACACACACAGTAACACACACAGTAACACACACACAGTAACACACACACAGTAACACACACAGTAACACACACAGTAACACACACACAGTAACACACACACAGTAACAACACACAGTAACACACACACTAACACACACAGTAACACACACACAGTAACACACACACTAATACACACAGTAACACACACAGTAACACACACACTAATACACAGTAACACACACACACACACTAATACACACAGTAACACACACAGTAACACACACACAGTAACACACACACAGTAACACACAGTAACACACACAGTAACACACACAGTAACACACACAGTAACACACACAGTAACACACACAGTAACACACACACTAATACACACAGTAACACACACAGTAACACACACACTAATACACACAGTAACACACACACACACTAATACACACAGTAACACACACAGTAACACACACACAGTAACACACCACAGTAACACACAGTAACACACACAGTAACACACACACAGTAACACACACACTAACACACACAGTAACACACACACTAACACACACAGTAACACACACACTAACACACACAGTAACACACACACAGTACACACACAGTAACACACAGTAACACACACAGTAACACACACGCTAACACACACAGTAACACACACAGTAACACACACACAGTAACACACACACTAACACACACACAGTAACACACACAGTAACACACACACAGTAACACACACAGTAACACACACAGTAACACACACACTAACACACACAGTAACACACACAGTAACACACACTAACACACACAGTAACACACACAGTAACACACACTAACACACACAGTAACACACACACAGTAACACACACACTAACACACACAGTAACACACACGCTAACACACACAGTAACACACACAGTAACACACACAGTAACACACACTAACACCCCACAGTAACACACACAGTACACAAACACACACACTAACACACACAGTAACACACACACAGTAACACACACACACCAACACACACACTAACACACAGTAACACACACAGTAACACACACATCAACACACACACACACACACAGTAACACACACACAGTAACACACACACACAGTAACACACACACAGTAACACACACACAGTAACACACACACCAACACACACACAGTAACACACACACACAGTAACACACACACACACTAACACACACAGTAACACACACACACACTAAACACACAGTAACACACACAGTAACACACACAGTAACACACACACAGTAACACACACACACAGTAACACACACACAGTAACACACACACACACACAGTAACACACACACACACACACAGTAACACACACACACACAGTAACACACACAGTAACACACACACACACAGTACACACACACACACAGTAACACACACACAGTAACACACACACAGTAACACACACACTAACACACACAGTAACACACACACAGTAACACACACAGTAACAACACACACACACTAACACACACAGTAACACACAGTAACACACACACTAACACACACAGTAACACACACAGTAACACACACAGTAACACACACACAGTAACACACACAGTAACATACACACACACAGTAACACACACACACACAGTAACACACACAGTAACACACACACACAGTAACACACACACACACAGTAACACACACAGTAACACACACACAACACACACAGTAACACACACACACAGTAACACACAGTAACACACACACACACACTAACACACACAGTAACACACACACAGTAACACACACACTAACACACACAGTAACACACACACTAACACACACAGTAACACACACAGTAACACACACACAGTAACACACACAGTAACACACACACACACACTAACACACACAGTAACACACACACACACACACACAGTAACACACACACAGTAACACACAGTAACACACACACACACAGTAACACACACACAGTAACACACACACTAACACACACAGTAACACACACACGCTAACACACACAGTAACACACACACAGTAACACACACAGCAACACACACACACACACACAGTAACACACACACACAGTAACACACACACACACAGTAACACACACACACACAGTAACACACACACAGTAACACACACACACAGTAACACACACACACACAGTAACACACACACACACACAGTAACACACACAGTAACACACACAGTAACACACACACACAGTAACACACACACACACAGTAACACACACACAGTAACACACACAGTAACACACACACACACACTAACACACACAGTAACACACACACACTAACACACACAGTAACACACACACGCTAACACACACAGTAACACACACAGTAACACACACACACACACTAACACACACACAGTAACACACACACTAACACACACAGTAACACACACCGCTAACACACAGTAACACACACAGTAACACACACACACAGTAACACACACAGTAACACACACACGCTAACACACACAGTAACACACACAGTAACACACACACACACTAACACACACAGTAACACACACACGCTAACACACACAGTAACACACACAGTAACACACACACACACAGTAACACACACAGTAACACACACACACAACACACACACACACACACACACACAGTAACACACACACAGTAACACACACACAGTAACACACACACAGTAACACACACACACGTAACACACACACCAACACACACACAGTAACACACACACACACAGTAACACACACACACACACTAACACACACAGTAACACACACACACACTAACACACACAGTAACACACACACAGTAACACACAGTAACACACACACACACAGTAACACACACACAGTAACACACACACACACCAGTAACACACACACAGTAACACACACACACAGTAACACACACACACAGTAACACACACACACACACAGTAACACACACAGTAACACACACACACAGTAACACACACACAGTAACACACACACACAGTAACACACACACACACAGTAACACACACACACACAGTAACACACACACACACAGTAACACACACAGTAACACACACACAGTAACACACACACACAGTAACACACACACACAGTAACACACACACAGTAACACACACACACAGTAACACACACACAGTAACACACACACAGTAACACACCACACAGTAACACACACACACACAGTAACACACACACAGTAACACACACACACATAACACACACAGTAACACACACACACAGTAACACACACACACAGTAACACACACACACAGTAACACACACACACAGTAACACACACAGTAACACACACACAGTAACACACACACACAGTAAACACACACAGTAACACACACACACACACAGTAACACACACACACACAGTAACACACACACACAGTAACACACACACACACAGTAACACACACACAGTAACACACACACAGTAACACACACACAGTAACACACACACAGTAACACACACACACACACACACAGTAACACACACACAGTAACACACACACACAGTAACATACACACACACAGTAACACACACACACAGTAACACACACACACAGTAACACACACACACACAGTAACACACACAGTAACACACACACAGTAACACACACACAGTAACACACACACAGTAACACACACACACAGTAACACACACACAGTAACACACACACACACACACAGTACACACACACAGTAACACACACACACAGTAACACACACACAGTAACACACACAGTAAACACACACACACAGTAACACACACACACACAGTAACACACACAGTAACACACACACAGTAACACACACACAGTAACACACACACACAGTAACACACACACACACAGTAACACACACAGTAACACACACACAGTAACACACACACACACAGTAACACACACACAGTAACACACACACACAGTAACACACACACAGTAAACACACACAGTAACACACACACACAGTAACACACACACACACACAGTAACACACACACAGTAACACACACACACAGTACACACACACAGTAACACACACACACACAGTAACATACACACACACAGTACACACACACACACAGTAACACACACACAGTAACACACACAGTAACACACACACAGTAACACACACACACAGTAACACACACAGTAACACACACACACACACAGTAACACACACCACACAGTAACACACACACAGTAACACACACACACACAGTAACACACACACAGTAACACACACACAGTAACACACACAGTAACACACACACACAGTAACACACACACACACACACAGTAACACACACACAGTAACACACACACACAGTAACACACACACACACAGTAACATACACACACACAGTAACACACACACACACAGT
Organism: Poeciliopsis prolifica; assembly: GCF_027474105.1. Lineage (NCBI taxonomy): Eukaryota > Metazoa > Chordata > Actinopteri > Cyprinodontiformes > Poeciliidae > Poeciliopsis > Poeciliopsis prolifica. The sequence goes on from NW_026562535.1 coordinate 401,060, forward strand.
AACACACACACACAGTAACACACACAGTAACACACACACAGTAACACACACACAGTAACACACACACAGTAACACACACACACAGTAACACACACACAGTAACACACACACACACAGTAACACACACACACAGTAACACACACACACATAACACACACACAGTAACACACACACAGTAACACACACACACAGTAACACACACACAGTAACACACACACAGTAACACACACACAGTAACACACACACACACAGTAACACACACACACACAGTAACACACACACAGTAACACACACACAGTAACACACACACAGTAACACACACACAGTAACACACACAGTAACACACACAGTAACACAACAGTAACACACACACAGTAACACACACACAGTAACACACAGTAACACACACACTAACACACAGTAACACACACACAGTAACACACACACTAACACACAGTAACACACACAGTAACACACACACTAATACACACAGTAACACACACACACACACTAATACACACAGTAACACACACAGTAACACACACACAGTAACACACACAGTAACACACAGTAACACACACAGTAACACACACACAGTAACACACACAGTAACACACACAGTAACACACACACAGTAACACACACACTAATACACACAGTAACACACACAGTACACACACACTAATACACACAGTAACACACACACACACACTAATACACACAGTAACACACACAGTAACACACACACAGTAACACACACACAGTAACACACAGTAACACACACACTAACACACAGTAACACACACAGTAACACACACACAGTAACACACACACAGTAACACACAGTAACACACACAGTAACACACACAGTAACACACACACAGTAACACACACAGTAACACACACACACTAACACACAGTAACACACACAGTAACACACACACAGTAACACACACACTAACACCCACACAGTAACACACACAGTAACACACACACAGTAACACACACTAACACACACAGTAACACACACACAGTAACACACACACTAACACACACAGTAACACACACACAGTAACACACACACTACACACACAGTAACACACACACGCTAACACACACAGTAACACACAGTAACACACACAGTAACACACACACTAACACCCACACAGTAACACACACAGTAACACACACACACACACACTACACACACAGTAACACACACACAGTAACACACACACACACCAACACACACACTAACACACAGTAACACACACACAGTAACACACACATCACACACACACACACACACACACAGTAACACACACACACACACACACACAGTAACACACACACAGTAACACACACACAGTAACACACACACCAACACACACACAGTAACACACACACACACAGTAACACACACACACACACTAACACACAGTAACACACCACACTAACACACACAGTACACACACACAGTAACACACAAGTAACACACACACAGTAACACACACACACAGTAACACACACACACAGTACACACACACACAGTAACACACACACACACACACACAGTAACACACACACACACAGTAACACACACAGTAACACACACACACAGTAACACACACACACACAGTAACACACACACACACAGTAACACACACAGTAACACACACACTAACACACACAGTAACACACACACAGTAACACACACAGTACACACACACACACACTAACACACAGTAACACACACACAGTAACACACACACTAACACACACAGTAACACACACACGCTAACACCAGTAACACACACAGTAAACACACACAGTAACACACACAGTAACATACACACACACAGTAACACACACACACACACAGTAACACACACAGTAACACACACCACACAGTACACACACACACACAGTAACACACACACACACAGTAACACACACACAGTAACACACACACTACACACAGTAACACACACACAGTAACACACACAGTAACACACACACACACTAACACACACAGTAACACACACACACACAGTAACACACACACAGTAACACACACAGTAACACACACACACACAGTAACACACACACAGTAACACACACACTAACACACACAGTAACACACACACGCTAACACACACAGTAACACACACAGTCAGTAACACACACAGTAACACACACACACACACACACACAGTAACACACACACACAGTAACACCACACACACAGTAAACACACACACACACAGTAACACACACACAGTAACACACACACACAGTAACACACACACCAGTAACACACACACACACAGTAACACACACAGTAACACACACACAGTAACACACACACACAGTAACACACACACACACAGTAACACCACACAGTAACACACACAGTAACACACACACACACACTAACACACAGAGTAACACACACACTACACACAGTAACACACACACGCTAACACACACAGTAACACACACAGTAACACACACACACACACTACACACACAGTAACACACACACACACACACAGTAACACACACACGCTAACACACACAGTAACACACAGTAACACACACACACACAGTAACACACACAGTAACACACACACGCTAACACACACAGTAACACACAGTAACACACACCAACTAACACACACAGTAACACACACACGTAACACACACAGTAACACACACAGTAACACACACACACACAGTAACACACACAGTACACACACACACCAACACACACACACACACACAGTAACACACACACAGTAACACACACACAGTAACACACACACAGTAACACACACACACAGTAACACACACACACACACAGTAACACACACACACAGAGTAAACACACACACACACTACACACACAGTAACACACACACACACTAACACACACAGTAACACACACAGTAACACACACAGTAACACACACACACACAGTAACACACACACAGTAACACACACACAGTAACACACACACACACAGTAACACACACACAGTAACACACACACACAGTAACACACACACACAGTAACACACACACACACACACAGTAACACACACAGTAACACACACACACAGTAACACACACACACAGTAACACACACACACACAGTAACACACACACACAGTAACACACACACACAGTAACACACACACACACAGTAACACACACAGTAACACACACACAGTAACACACACACAGTAACACACACACACACAGTAACACACACACAGTAACACACACACACACAGTAACACACCACAGTAACACACACACAGTAACACACACACCAGTAACACACACACACACACAGTAACACACACACAGTAACACACACACACAGTAACACACACACAGTAACACACACACACAGTAACACACACACACAGTAACACACACACACAGTAACACACACACAGTAACACACACAGTAACACACACACAGTAACACACACACACAGTAACACACACACAGTAACACACACACACACACAGTAACACACACACACACAGTAACACACACACAGTAACACACACACACACAGTAACACACACACACAGTAACACACACACAGTAACACACACACAGTAACACACACACACAGTAACACACACACACACACACACACAGTAACACACACACAGTAACACACACACACAGTAACACACACACACACAGTAACACACACACACAGTAACACACACACACACAGTAACACACACACACACAGTAACACACACAGTAACACACACAGTAACACACACACAGTAACACACACACACAGTAACACACACACACAGTAACACACACACTAACACACACACACACAGTAACACACACACACAGTAACACACACACACAGTAACACACACACAGTAACACACACACAGTAACACACACACACACAGTAACACACACACACACAGTAACACACACACAGTAACACACACACAGTAACACACACACAGTAACACACACACACACAGTAACACACACACACACAGTAACACACACACAGTAACACACACAGTAACACACACACAGTAACACACACACACACAGTAACACACACAGTAACACACACACACAGTAACACACACAGTAACACACACACAGTAACACACACACACAGTAACACACACACAGTAACACACACACAGTAACACACACACAGTAACACACACACACACAGTAACATACACACACACAGTAACACACACACACACAGTAACACACACACACAGTAACACACACAGTAACACACACACACAGTAACACACACAGTAACACACACACACAACACAGTACACACACACACACAGTAACACACACACAGTAACACACACACACACAGTAACACACACACACACAGTAACACACACAACACACAGTAACACACACACACACAGTAACACACACACACAGTAACACACACAGTAACACACACAGTAACACACACACACACACACAGTAAACACACACACACACACAGTAACACACACAGTAACACACACACACAGTAACACACACACACAGTAACACACACACACAGTAACACACACACACACAGTAACACACACACACACAGTAACACACACAGTAACACACACACAGTAACACACACACAGTAACACACACAGTAACACACACACACAGTACACACACACAGTAACACACACACACACAGTAACACACACACACAGTAACACACACACACAGTAACACACACACAGTAACACACACACAGTAACACACACACACAGTAACACACACACACAGTAACACACACAGTAACACACACACAGTAACACACACACACAGTAACACACACACACACAGTAACACACACACAGTAACACACACACAGTAACACACTTCCTCCGGGCACAGAGGGAGTGGATGGATGATAAACATGGAGGTTTCCCTTTTATCAGCTGTGTGTGTGTTTGCGTGTGTGTTACTGTGTGTGTGTGTGTGTTACTGTGTGTGTTACTATGTGTGTTACTGTGTGTGTTACTGTGTGTGTTACTGTGTGTGTGTTACTGTGTGTGTGTGTTACTGTGTGTGTTACTATGTGTGTGTGTTACTGTGTGTGTGTTACTGTGTGTGTGTGTTACTGTGTGTGTTACTATGTGTGTTACTGTGTGTGTTACTATGTGTGTTACTGTGTGTGTGTTACTGTGTGTGTGTTACTGTGTGTGTGTTACTGTGTGTGTTACTATGTGTGTTACTGTGTGTTACTGTGTGTGTGTGTTACTGTGTGTGTTACTATGTGTGTTAGTGTGTGTGTGTGTGTTACTGTGTGTGTTACTATGTGTGTGTTACTGTGTGTGTGTGTGTTACTGTGTGTGTGTGTGTTACTGTGTGTGTGTGTTACTGTGTGTGTGTGTGTTACTGTGTGTGTGTGTTACTGTGTGTGTTACTATGTGTGTGTGTTACTGTGTGTGTGTTACTGTGTGTGTGTGTGTTACTGTGTGTGTTACTATGTGTGTTACTGTGTGTGTTACTATGTGTGTTACTGTGTGTGTGTTACTGTGTGTGTGTTACTGTGTGTGTTACTATGTGTGTTACTGTGTGTGTTACTGTGTGTGTGTGTGTTACTGTGTGTGTTACTATGTGTGTTAGTGTGTGTGTGTGTGTTACTGTGTGTGTTACTATGTGTGTTACTGTGTGTGTGTGTGTGTTACTGTGTGTGTGTGTTACTGTGTGTGTTACTATGTGTGTTACTGTGTGTGTTACTATGTGTGTTACTGTGTGTGTGTGTTACTGTGTGTGTTACTATGTGTGTTACTGTGTGTGTTACTATGTGTGTTACTGTGTGTGTTACTATGTGTGTTAGTGTGTGTGTGTGTGTTACTGTGTGTGTTACTATGTGTGTTACTGTGTGTGTTACTATGTGTGTTAGTGTGTGTGTGTTACTATGTGTGTTACTATGTGTGTTACTGTGTGTGTGTGTGTTACTGTGTGTGTTACTATGTGTGTTACTATGTGTGTTACTATGTGTGTTAGTGTGTGTGTGTGTGTTACTGTGTGTGTTACTATGTGTGTTAGTGTGTGTGTGTGTGTTACTATGTGTGTTACTATGTGTGTTACTGTGTGTGTGTGTGTTACTGTGTGTGTTTACTATGTGTGTTACTGTGTGTGTTACTATGTGTGTTAGTGTGTGTGTGTGTTACTGTGTGTGTGTTACTGTGTGTGTTACTATGTGTGTTAGTGTGTGTGTGTGTTACTGTGTGTGTGTGTTACTGTGTGTGTTACTATGTGTGTTAGTGTGTGTGTGTGTGTTACTGTGTGTGTTACTATGTGTGTTACTGTGTGTGTGTGTGTTACTGTGTGTGTTACTATGTGTGTTACTGTGTGTGTTACTGTGTGTGTTACTATGTGTGTTACTATGTGTGTTACTGTGTGTGTGTGTGTTACTGTGTGTGTTACTATGTGTGTTACTGTGTGTGTTACTATGTGTGTTAGTGTGTGTGTGTGTGTTACTATGTGTGTTACTATGTGTGTTACTGTGTGTGTGTGTGTTACTGTGTGTGTTACTATGTGTGTTAGTGTGTGTGTGTGTGTGTGTATTTACCTCCCTTGCATTATTTTGTGTGAACTGAATCACTTTCACATTTTCTGGAGCTAAAATCTGAAAAGTGTGGCGTGTTTCTTGACTCGGCTGCTTTGCATTTCATTTTGGATTGTCGGTCTGCAGCGGATTTGGAGGAGCTGCAGAGATGCAGCGCTCAGAGGAGACACCAGACATGGTGCTGGCAGCATCATGCTGGGTCAGATTTAAGGTTACAATGACCTAGTCAAAGCCCAGACCTCAGCTGCTCTCCATCCAGCAGACCTGCAGCCCGAGGAGAAAACACTCCACAAAAACCTTTACCTTCCAGGTCAAAGGTCAAAGCTCAGCAGCTGAGGAAGCAGGCAGGAGGATTGGACTAGACCTCCAGGAGGTTCTGGTTCTGATTGAAACCCGACCCAGCTGCTCCGCCCCCTGCGGCGTCGCCACGGTGATGGCAGCCCTGGGCGCGCCGCGGAGCCAGGCGAGGAACTTTGATCTGAGGTGAAAGGTCACAGACAGACACGCCCTCAGTGCAGAACACTATCAGAACCAGAACCGGGTCAGCACCTGCAGCTGGTTCTGATCCGGATCTCAGTGAAACACCAGGACGGTTCTGACGGAGGGCTGGTTCTGACGGACCCACAGAGACAAACATGGCTGCTGGACGGTTGCTAATGGCAACAGAACCTCCCACTCTACCGAACCAGAACCAGAACCAACAGACACCTGCAAAGGTTCTGGTCCGACCCGGTCCGGTCCAAACCCGGTGTGAAGCAGCAACAATCCTGAGGAGAACCAGAAACTGGACCTGCAGGTGTGGCTGACCCGGACCAGACAGAACCAGAACCTCAGATAAGACGGGTCTGATGAGAACCGGATCAGAACCAGAAACCAGACAGATGTAATCTGTGGGATTAACCGGGCCTCGGGGGTTCTGTCCGGATTACCCTGCAGAACCCTTAGCCCCGCCCCTTTTACTGTTGACATCAGCAGGGAGACCATCTGGACCTGATGAGGTCATGATGGTCCACAACCAGAACCAGAACCAGAACAGCCTTTGGGTCGGTTCTGGTAATTCCTGAAATAATGTTCCGGTTCTGGTTCATCTCCGCTTCTTCAGAACCCGGCTGGTGGTCCACAGTGACCTCACAACCTATCATCAGCTGGACTGAGTCTGAGGTCATGATGATCCAGAACCAGAACCAGAACCCCAGCTCTTGGCTGAACCGGTCCTGGATCAGAGGTTCTGTTCCCTCCAGAGATTCAGCTCTGGTTCATTCAGAACTCCATTGGGAAACAGCCGAATTTAAACCGAACCGCAGACAGGTCCAGTTTGGTGGGGTTAACTCGGAACCTGTGAACTGATCAGAACTTCCCGAACCGTCCTTCTACATCCGGGTACCGCGGGAACGTCCACATGTCCACAGCTCCTCTGTTTGAGTCCCTTTGTTCTGTCTGCCACAGAACTTTCCTCCACAACAACAGTGTTTATACTAATCTGGACAATGTGCCAATATTAAGAGGTGAACTTTGACCTTCAGAACCCATCCGAACCCTGCTGACCGTCCTGCTGGGTTCGGCTCCCAGAGGAAGGTCCACATCGCCGCAAGTTCCCTGATTCCGCCTCTTCCTGTCTCCCGTCTGTCCCCTCAACCTGAGGCGCCTCCAGCAGGTGGACCGCGGCCGGAAAACCGCCGAAACTACAGCAGGTTCGGTTCCAGTGGACCGAACCGGACCCGGACAGAGCCGCTCTGCTGGGCCAGAACGGGTCAGAAGCTGGACGGGGTTCCGGTCGGCAGGTGAACTGGACTCACCTTGGTGAACAGCTCGTTCACAGACATTCTTCCTCCGAGACCCGCAATCCGTCTAGAAGTGACCTCTGACCCCCATCAGGGGTCCACCGAGTCCCTGTGATCCGGATCGGTTCTGGACCCGCTGCGGGGCGACCCGGTTCCGCTTCGGCCAGTACCAACAGGTGTCCCCCGGAGTTTCGCTCACTTTGGGTTCGGCTCAGGTACCGCCTCTCTCTCTCCGGGTCAGACGGTCCAACGCGGCCCAAACGAACCGGAACCAAGCCGGGAGTAGAACCAGGAGAGCCAGCAGGTGTTGGACCGAATCCGTCCGGACCGGTTCTTCCTGAGCGCCGTGTTTTCCGCCAGGAGCCTTCTGATTGGCTGCTTCCTGGATCCAGCCAGGTTTCTACTGAAGGCACGCGCAACTGTGGAAGCACTCGCGGGCACGCGCAGAGACATGGAGCCGTGGTTCAAACGGAGGCTCGGGGACCCGCAGGGGTCGCGGGATCAGTCTGAGGGGTCAGAGGTTAAAAAACACAGCTGGAGGGTTTTTTTACATTTGAACTAATAGTCCTGATGGGCTGAAATAAATGCTTTAATATTAAACTATAATGGTTTAAAAAATAATAAACTAAACATGAGTTTAATAATAAACTCATGAATCTAAAATTATAAGCTAATTTCCCGTGGGGGTGGGGTCCTCTCAGTGGGTTGTCCTCTCAGTGGGGGTCCTCTCAGGGGTGTCCTCTCAGTGGGGGTGGGGTCCTCTCAGTGGGGTGTCCTCTCAGTGGGTGTCCTCTCAGTGGGTGTCCTCTCAGTGGGGTGTCCTCTCAGTGGGGGTGGGGTCCTCTCAGTGGGGTGTCCTCTCAGTGGGTGTCCTCTCAGTGGGTGTCCTCTCAGTGGGGGTGGGGTCCTCTCAGTGGGGTGTCCTCTCAGTGGGTGTCCTCTCAGTGGGGTGTCCTCTCAGTGGGTTGTCCTCTCAGTGGGGGTCCTCTCAGTGGGGTGTCCTCTCAGTGGGTTGTCCTCTCAGTGGGGGTGGGGTCCTCTCAGTGGTGTCCTCTCAGTGGGTGTCCCTCTCAGTGGGTGTCCTCTCAGGGGTGTCCTCTCAGTGGGGGGTCCTCTCAGTGGGGTCCTCTCAGTGGGTTGTCCTCTCAGTGGGTTGTCCTCTCAGTGGGTGTCCTCTCAGTGGGTTGTCCTCTCAGTGGGTGTCCTCTCAGTGGGTGTCCTCTCAGTGGGGGTCCTCTCAGTGGGGTCCTCTCAGTGGGTTGTCCTCTCAGTGGGGGTGGGGTCTCTCAGTGGGGTCCTCTCAGTGGGTTGTCCTCTCAGTGGGTGTCCTCTCAGTGGGTGTCCTCTCAGTGGGTGTCCTCTCAGTGGGGTCCTCTCAGTGGGTTGTCCTCTCAGTGGGGGTGGGGTCCTCTCAGTGGGTTGTCCTCTCAGTGGGTTGTCCTCTCAGTGGGTGTCCTCTCAGTGGGGTCCTCTCAGTGGGTGTCCTCTCAGTGGGGTCCTGCCAGAGTCTCTGATGTCTCCAGTCGTCTCCAACAGGAAGTTGTCATGATCTCGTGTGTCTGATCTGCTGTGGTTCCTGCGTCTGTTTGTGGTTGAATGAACAGCGAGAGGTGAAGAGCAGGAATGTGGAGGATCCGGCCTTCATTTTGCTCATTGTGATTATTGCTGGGTGATGAATATCAGGGAATCCTGGACGTTTCGCTCAGTTTGTCCTGAAGAGCAACGTCTGCCTGGTTCCACCCAGACGACGGCGCGGCTCATACGGAGGGCCAAGAGGGACAAAACTAAGTTAGCAAGTGGTGAGAATGGCTGCAATTATTAATACTCTTAATTTCAGGGTCTATAATAAATCACATTTTAATCAAAAACTGCAACAAAATAAGCAACATTTTCAATTCAAAAATCATTTTTGCAACTAAATTATTGAATAAAAACTCATCTAAACATCAGAGATGCTTCTAGTTTTTAATCTTCAGAGTTTCTCTGATCATTCATGGAGCTTCGTTAGAAATGTGAACTGTGCATGCTGACATTAGCTGCTACAGTGTAGCATTGAGGTGCTAGTTAGCCTTTGCTGAAGAGCTAACTCCTTTTAGCACAGGGGTCTCAAACTCCCAGTGGGGGGCCACTGGGAGTCTCAATAAGGTTCTGGAGAACCGAGCCACACCAGGAGGTCATGAAGCCGTTTCATTCCAGCTGTGGCTCATGAAACACTGCAGGGGGTCTGGAGTTGGAGGATCTGAGGACCATAATAATGTTCAAGTTGTGAACATTATATGGCATCATGTCAGATTGTTCAGACTCCAGCATTTAATCTGATCTGAGGTTAAATGAATGTTTTCAGCCAAACTTGTGATCAGAACCGACCAGAACCTGAAACATTCTGACCTGCAGGTTAAACTCTGGATTCTAACCTCTGACCTCAGTTCAGTGTGAGATTCCTGCCACTGATTTGAATTCCTCCAATCACAGAAGGAGAAGAACCATGAAGAAGTGAAGGGTTAGAAGGAAGTGATGATGCTAATAATAATAATAATGATATTAATAATAATAACAATAAACATAATAATGTCTGACCAGGCTAATGTTTGTTTACAGTGTAGCCTCTTAGCTAGCTCTGTTGTTAGCATCACAGTCAGATGATCAAATCCAGTCATTTCAACAAACTATTTTCTGCTGCCGGTGTGATGATGGTCAGTGAACTTTGACCCCCCCAGCTGTCAGAGGATCCTTACCTTACAGTAGGGGTTATAAATCAGAGGCCATCCTGCCGGGTTCAGAACCAGACGTGTCTGAGCTGCAGCTATTATCCCAACCGGTCCGGTCCGGTCCACTCCCAGACACACCTGCTGCAGGTATGAGCCGCTCACCTGGAGGCTCCGCCCACTTCCCACACAATCACAGCGCAGCTAGAGATCAGACACTGTTGGGGGGCACCCTGCTGACAGGCGCCCCTAAATAAAACCCTGTCCGGGTTCTGGTTCTGATCCGGGTTCAGGTCCAGACATGAAGCGTTTACTGTAAAGGGAAAGCAGAGATGGAATCAGGACTGACTAATGTGAATTGGATCAGAACCAGTTCATATCCCGTCAGAAACAGTTACAGGATAGGTCCCACAGTGAAGCATGGCGGTGGCAGCATCATGCTGATCCTATTCATTAATGGAAGCTGTCGGCAGCTGAACTTCTGGACCAGAACCAGAACCAGACATCGGTACAGACATCTGACCCAGTCTGGAGGACCTGACCCGGTTCTGGAGGATCTGACCCGGTTCTGGAGGATCTGACCCGGTTCTGGAGGCTCGTCTCTGAGTGGAACTGGACAGGTGGGTCCCGTAGGGTTCTGGAAGGACAAACTGGGCCGTTAAAACATTTATTCAGTGTCAGAAAAAGATTCATTTTGAATGAATCAGTTCATTAAATGATTCAGTTCATTAAATGAATCATTCATCAGCCTGG